>NW_023994342.1:0-55000 GCF_015586225.1 Lucilia sericata | reverse complement strand
CAATTTAATTTATAATCATCATAATGATTATTTGTATTTTTTATTGTTTTTGTAAACAAAGAAAGTTTTTATTTGTTTTATTTTTATTTAATTTATTATATAAGACAACAATCAGCGACAACGAACTGTATATTGCATTTGGCATGGAATTTTAAACAAATAATCAAAAAAAAAAAAAAACAAATAAACAATGACTAAACGAAAAATGGATTAAATATGCATGTATGAATAAATTGTTTATTATTTGTTGTTTTACCGCTTCATATGAATTTTTAAATGGAAAATTGAAATTACAATGTAGAGGCTGCAGTGCAACTAATTTCGAAGAAAATTGTACTGATTTTCGTTATTTCGTTTCTAGCGTTTATTATTTTCCTGAAAGTGATCACAAATTTTCAACATTGAAACGTCCACAGACTGTTCTCTTAACTATTCTAAAGACAACTATATTAACCTGTCCAAAGACTAGACTATTAACTAGACTTTTGACTATTCCAAAAGTAGTTTACTGAATTGTCCACTGTCTAGTTTATTGAATAGCCCGTGGACCGTTCCACAGACTAGTAGATTATTGTATTGAATAGTCTAATGGTCTAGGCCAAAGACTAGTCTATTAAATATTCCACAGACTAGACATTTGACTAGTCTACATACAATTCCATTGACTAGTCTAAAGACTACTTCACTGACTAGTCAAAAGACTACACTATTGACTGATCCACAAACTGTTTTCTTGACTAGTCCAAAGACTACTCCAAAGAGTAGTATTTTGACTAGTCCAAAGACTACTCCAAAGAGTAGTATTTTGACTAGTCCAAAGACTACTCTATTAACTGTTTTGTATGACTTGTCTATTGGCTATTCCAAAGACTAGTCTATTGACTAGTATATTGACTAGTCCAAAGACTAGTATATTGACTAGTCTAAAAGACTAGTACAAAGACTACTCGACTGACTAGTCCAAAGATTTCTCTATGAACTAGTCCAAAGACTTATCTATTGACTGAGTAGTCCAAAGAAAAGTATATTATTTAGTCTAAAGGCTAGTCTGTTAACTATTCCACATACTAGTCTATAGACTGCTCCAAAGAATAGCCTACTGAATTGTCCCGAATCCAGTCTATTGACTAGTTCACAGACTAGTCTACTGAATAGTATATTGACTAGTCCAAAGAATAATTTATTAACTAGTATCTTGACTAGCCCACATACTAAACTTTTGACTAGTCTCCTGTTGACTATTCCAATGACTAGTCTTAATACAAGTCCACAGATTATTCTATTGACTAGTCCATAATCTGTTGACCGCTGATTAGTCCAAAGACTAGTCTGTTAAATAGTAACTAGTCCACAGACAAGTCTAATGACTAGTCTGCAGACTAGACATTTGACCGGTTTACACACTAGTCTATTAACTAGCCCATAGACTGGTGTATTGACCAGTCCGCAGACTATTGACTAATCTATAGACTTGTCCCCAGACTAATCTATTAAATAGTTTACAGACAGTCTATCGACTTGTCCACAGACTATCCTACTTGACAGACTAGTCTATTGATTCACTCTCAGAATAGTCCATGGCTAGTCTAAGGAATGGTATATTAACTGGTCCATAGAATAGTTTATTGACAAGTCTATAGACTAGTCCCCAGACTAATATATTGGCTAGACCCCAGACTAATCTATTGAATAGTTTGCAGACAGACTAGTCTATTGATTGACTCTCAGAATAGTCCACGACTTGTCTAAAGAATGGTCTATTAACTGATCCATAGAATATTTTATTGACAAGTCTACAGACTAGTTCATTTACTAGTCCATTTACTATTCTATTGACTAGTCAAAAGACTAGTCTATTGACTATTCAAGATTAGTATATTGTCTGGTCTATAGACTAGTATATTGACTTATCCAAGGATTAGTCCAAAAACTATTTGCCTAAAAAATCTACATTTTTCCCTTCAAAATCCTCATCTGTCATGTTTTTATTTTCATTCAACTACTTGTAAAAATTTCTTTTCTAAAGACTATTACAAAAACTATTGTAATTTTTATTGAGTGTTCACTGTCGCTGTTGCACCACAACAAACACAGTTAATAAATTATGTTATTTTAAAACACACATTTACACATTTCCTTTAAAATAAACAATATAAAAATATTTATATAAATAAACTAACAAACATTAAGTTACAATATTTAGTAGATTGTTGTTGAAATGTATTTGTTTTATGGCCAGCATCATCATCATCGTCATCATTACACTATGAATTTCAAATATTTTATAGTTTGTGTGTGAGAATTTCAGTGAATGTTTTGGTATTTTACAAATAAAACAGGAAATAAAATAAAAACAAACTACAACTACATACGCAAGCACGCGCTCACTTTCGAACATATAGTACATATGTATACTAAATATAGCCCTACGTTATTGATACAGCCAGGGTATCCTTTTCAGCAAGTAACAATTCCCACAGATTTCCTTTTAGTTAAGTGAATTTGATTTGTGTTTGTATATAAAGTTGTTTAGGCCAACTATTATCTAACCCCTGGGATATGGACATGTTAGTTGTGTAACAGATAAAATAACAAGAGATTTGCGGGGTCCTATTACATATTTACAATAAAATTTACTGAATGTTGACATTTTTACACATTCGTAAATTGTAAATGTTTACATCAGCTACTATTCGCATATACAAATGTGTGTTTCTAGTGTATACATTAGGGTGGTGCCCTTCTATTAGTCTTGGGCAAAAAACAACTTCAAGTCTAAATTTACAGGAATAACTTTGAAAATTTTGTACCTAACATAAAGTAAGTTGTTAATGTTTGAGCAAGGACCATGTAGGACCTCCCTAATGTTTATACATTTATACGTTTATTTAGTTTATATGCATATATTTTTTGTGGTTTCACCATCTTTCACAAATATATATTTTTAGTCGGTAAATATGCAATCAAATGTCCATATGTTATAGGCTTATAAATATTTTATGTTTATTATTTATTATAAATTCATTACGCACAACATAAATTTTACAAAAAATCTAATAAATAAAAATGTGTGACAATATTTTTCAACTTAATAAACTTTAATAGAAGAATGTTTTTGTAATAAATAAAAAACCACTTGAGTTTATCTGGTCATAAATATGGTCACAGGAGTTAATTTTGTGAAAAATGAGAACAAATTGACAGATTTAGTTAGAGTACTTTTTAGAATTCGAATTCCTAGCCCTATATAGGACCAAATTCGGATGAATAATTTGGTACTTTTAAAACGTACTTTTGTAATTGTTACTTTTAAAAATTATTGATTATAAAACAAAAATTTTGTCTGCCTAATTTCAATACCACTTTAATCTTTAAACACATATCATTTACTATCCCAACTTTTCCAGCACATGACCTCAATTTTTTCACAATATTAATAGCCTATTATTAAATTTTTTAAATTTTCCTTGAAAAAAATATTTCGAAAATATTTAAATTTCTTATTTATTCTGTCGTCAAATGTTTATTAAAATTTTCCAAGCATTCTAAACAAGCAAATAGTATATAAATCAAAAAGAAATAATAAGAAACAAATATTCAAACTTTAGTTTAAATAAACTTTTATATACTCTACTCTTAAAGCCTAGAAATTGTATGCAAGTACGCAAGGACATCTTGACAAATTAACATCTCTTTGCGAAGTCTTTACTTGAGACAACTAATTTTCTTGTTTGTGTATAGATGAAAATACTTTCAGTATCATGTCTTTACATTTAAAGACTTTTTTTAAGAAAAAAACCTTCAATATTCTTATTTGTATTACAAAAAGTGTGTTATTTTTTTCGTAAAGGACGCCAGAATAACTGAAAAGTGAAAAATGCAAAATGATTTATCACTAAGATTTTTTCCATCAATTTAGTGCCTATTTAAAGGCGCACAAAAGCTTACTTAACATTAACACTTATTCAAATACATTCATACTCATACTGACTAATACAGGCAAATGAAGGAGCCCAGCTGTGCTGAAGACAGATTCCGAGGTGAAATCGGGATCTGTCGTAGTCCTGATATAAAGGGATATTCAGTATTCCTAAGCTAAAATTGACTGACGCGCACATACACTACAAAGATGCAGTCTGATAGATAATCCAAAGTAGTCAAATTAGTAACTAACTAACTAACTAACTAACTAACTAACTAACTAACTAACTAACTAACTAACTAACTACTAACTAACTAACTAACTAACTAACTAACTAACTAACTAACTAACTAACTAACTAACTAACTAACTAACTAACTAACTAACTAACTAACTAACTAACTAACTAACTAACTAACTAACTAACTAACTAACTAACTAACTAACTAACTAACTAACTAACTAACTAACTAACTAACTAACTAACTAACTAACTAACTAACTAACTAACTAACTAACTAACTAACTAACTAACTAACTAACTAACTAACTAACTAACTAACTAACTAACTAACTAACTAACTAACTAACTAACTAACTAACTAACTAACTAACTAACTAACTAACTAACTAACTAACTAACTAACTAACTACTAACTAACTAACTAACTAACTAACTAACTAACTAACTAACTAACTAACTAACTAACTAACTAACTAACTAACTAACTAACTAACTAACTAACTAACTAACTAACTAACTAACTAACTAACTAACTAACTAACTAACTAACTAACTAACTAACTAACTACTAACTAACTAACTAACTACTAACTAACTAACTAACTAACTAACTAACTACTAACTAACTAACTAACTACTAACTAACTAACAAGAACTACTAACTAACTAACTAACTAACGAACGAACGAACTAACGAACGAACGAACGAACGACGAACGAACGAAAACGAACGAACGAACGAACTAACGAACGAAGAACGAACGAACGAACGAACGAACGAACGAACGAACGAACGAACGAACGACACGAACTAACGAAGAACGAACTAACGAACGAACGAACGAACTAACGAACGAATAACGAACGAACTAACGAACGAACGAACGAACGAACGAAACGAACAACAACGAACTAACGAACTAACTAACTAACTAACTAACTAACTAACTAACTACTAACTAACTAACTAACTAACTAACTAACTAACTAACTAACTAACTAACTAACTACTAACTAACTAAATAACTAACTAACTAACTAACTAACTTGACTCACTTGTCTCACTTGTCTCACTTTTTGTACAAGCTAGTATGTTTATGGGTTCTATAATATTATTCAGAGTATTTTAGGAGACCTGCAGGGTTCCTAACTATTCATGTTCAAACAAAAAATATTCTATAGAATCAAAAACAGCTTTTTTAGTCCACAATACAAAAAAAAAACGAACTGAAAGAAAAATGAAAATTTCTCAAGTAATGCCAGCTTAAAAGGCCTAAAAACGACAACAGACAAAAAACGGTGGAGGTATATATGAGAGTTTATATTGAAAATATATGGCAAAAAAAAACAAATGACGGATATTTTTAGAGGGTACTATTAATATGGTGGATCAGGGAAAATGTACTCAATATGGTGGATTTTTTATGTTTTTCTTTTCAAATGATTTTTTTCCAGTTTAGTTTTGCATGTATTTAAAAAAGACTGATGTATTCATTTGGATATGGCAGTAGGTATCAACGAATTGTATGTAAATGTATTACAATGTCCTTGTTAGTTGATTTTAGCAAGAGGCAGGAGTTGGTATATACACATAGTATATATTATAAAAGGAAACTACTAACACTACTACCTAAACAAATATTAAAAAGAGGAAAACTAAAACTAAGAAATTTTTTATTAAAGAGATATAAAAGGAAAATTTTTATTTTAGCTGTGTGGGAGTAGATTTTTTTTCTTTTTATATAACACGAAGGGAAAAAGGTAAATGACATTAAAACAGGTTGTGTTTTTAAAAAATGTTAGCAAGTGTCTGTATAAAAGTGTATATGTATTAGTGTTTGATTATACATATATGTATACTTTAAGTGTTTTGAAGACGTAATGTAGGCGTCAGTCAACATGGTAGTAGTTTTTTTATTTAACGTAAAAATACATGAAAATATCATGAACTACTTACTAACGATGCTGCTTAGTTTAACAAAAGGGTAAATTTTCTAAGTTTTTAAAATATGTTTATTATTGCCATAAAGTCTTTGATATTTAAAAGAAAATGCATTTGAAATTTTTCTTTTTTTGTTTAGAAATGTTTTTTATTAATTTTATGAACCCTTTTAAATTACTGTTACAGACTATAATCTAGTCTATGATCCAGCCATAGTGGAGTCTATATTGCAGACTATAGTCTTGTCTATAGTCCACACTATATAGTACAGACCAAGTCTAGTCTATATCTAGTCTAATCAAATCAACACTAAAAGATAAAATTCATTAAATTTTCCACTTTACTTTAACATTAACTTTACAACACACTACTACACCAAAAAGTAGGCAACATAAAAAACCTATGTAAACAAGCCCAAATATAGGCTCCATTTTTTCTTATTTCTCTTCTTAATCCCTATTGTACCAAATATTTTTTTAACATAAATTTGCCAAAAAGAGCCTGAAAAAACAATAAAGTAAAAGCCACAAAACAAACAACAATTTTTTTTATAGGAAACAACAAAATCGCAGTCAAACTTGTTTTATTGTCTTGTAGCAGCGCTCTACAAAACGCAGTAAAGAAAGACGTTTAAAGAAAAAAATTATGAACAATTTTCATATTTTTTCTATTGTTTTCCATCACCACTAGTGGCGGCTGTCTCTTGACAGTCAACATCAATCTGTTAAGTTTGTTTCTCTTTTAATCTGAAAATTAATTTTGTTGCTTTTTATTTTTGGTGGTTATTGTTGGTTGTTTGCCTGCTTTTTTAAGCCAATAATTGTTTTAGCTGAATTTTGTGATTTCATAACGAAAAATTTAATTCATTAAAATTTTAGCGTTTGCCGTTCGCTGCCTACTTCTGCCTTATTTGAGTTGAGTATTGTGCGGCATTTTTGGTTGGCATCTTTCTGATAACATTGTTAGAAAAACACACACAATAGAAAGGAAATTTAATGAAATTTTTATTGTGGATTTTTCAATTATAGAAAATTTTATAATGTGGTGGAAGAGAAGTCTAAAGGAAAAGGATGGAATACATAACTAAGTAAAAAATTCAATAAAAATCTAATTAATACAAATAAAACTATAGTTAAACTATAATTAGAATTATAGTTAAAAATTGTAAACAGTTTGGAAACAAGAAATAGATTTCACTGGGGCCCTACAAGATTTTTTATATTGAAATAACAGTTTTCGAAGATATTATATAGATTTTACACCAGACTATATATTACACTAGATACTAGCGTATAGACTAGACTATAGACTAGACTATAGACTAGACTATAGACTAGAATATAGACTAGACTACAGACTAGACTTTAGACTAGACTATAGACTAGACTATAGACTAGACTATAGACTAGACTATAGACTAGACTATAGACTAGACTACAGACTAGACTATAGACTAGACTATAGACTAGACTATAGACTAGACTATAGACTAGACTACACTAGGCTATAGACTAGGCTATAGACTAGACTACAGACTAGACTATAGACTAGACTATAGACCAGACTATAGACTAGACTATAGACTAGACTATAGACTAGACTATAGACTAGACTATAGACTAGACTATAGACTAGACTATAGACTAGACTATAGACTAGACTATAGACTAGACTATAGACTAGACTATAGACTAGACTATAGACTAGACTATAGACTAGACTATAGACTAGACTATAGACTAGACTATAGACCAGACTATAAACTAGACTATAGACTAGACTATAGACTAGACTATAGACTAGACTATAGACTAGACTATAGACTAGACTATTGACTAGACTATAGACTAGACTATAGACTAGACTATAGACTAGACTATAGACTAGACTATAGACTAGACTATAGACTAGACTATAGACTAGACTATAGACTAGACTATAGACTAGACTATAGACTAGACTATAGACTAGACTATAGACTAGACTATAGACTAGACTATAGACTAGACTATAGACTAGACTATAGACTAGACTATAGACTAGACTATAGACTAGACTATAGACTAGACTATAGACTAGACTATAGACTAGACTATAGACTAGACTATAGACTAGACTATAGACTAGACTATAGACTAGACTATAGACTAGACTATAGACTAGACTATAGACTAGACTATAGACTAGACTATAGACTAGACTATAGACTAGACTATAGACTAGACTATAGACTAGACTATAGACTAGACTATAGACCAGACTATAGACCAGACTATAGACTAGACTATACACTAGACTATAGACTAGACTATAGACTAGACTATAGACTAGACTATACACTAGACTATACACTAGACTATACACTAGACTATACACTAGACTATAGACTAGACTATAGACTATATACACTAGACTATAGACTAGACTATAGACTATATACACTAGACTATAGACTATAGACTAGACTATAGACTATATACACTAGACTATAGACTAGACTATAGACTAGACTATAGACTAGACTATAGACTAGACTATAGACTAGACTATAGACTAGACTATAGACTAGACTATAGACTAGACTATAGACTAGACTATAGACTAGACTATAGACTAGACTATAGACTAGACTATAGACTAGACTATAGACTAGACTATAGACTAGACTATAGACTAGACTATAGACTAGACTATAGACTAGACTATAGACTAGACTATAGACTAGACTATAGACTAGACTATAGACTAGACTATAGACTAGACTATAGACTAGACTATAGACTAGACTATAGACTAGACTATAGACTAGACTATAGACTAGACTATAGACTAGACTATAGACTAGACTATAGACTAGACTATAGACTAGACTATAGACTAGACTATAGACTAGACTATAGACTAGACTATAGACTAGACTATAGACTAGACTATAGACTAGACTATAGACTAGACTATAGACTAGACTATAGACTAGACTATAGACTAGACTATAGACTAGACTATAGACTAGACTATAGACTAGACTATAGACTAGACTATAGACTAGACTATAGACTAGACTATAGACTAGACTATAGACTAGACTACAGACTAGACTTTAGACTATACTATAGACTAGATTATAGACTAGACTATAGACTAGACTATACACTATACACTATAGACTAGACTATAGACTAGACTATAGACTAGACTATAGACTAGACTATAGACTAGACTATAGACTAGACTATAGACTAGACTATAGACTAGACTATAGACTAGACTATAGACTAGACTATAGACTAGACTATAGACTAGACTATAGACTAGACTATAGACTAGACTATAGACTAGACTATAGACTAGACTATAGACTAGACTATAGACTAGACTATAGACTAGACTATAGACTAGACTATAGACTAGACTATAGACTAGACTATAGACTAGACTATAGACTAGACTATAGACTAGACTATAGACTAGACTATAGAGAGACTATAGACTAGACTATAGACTAGACTATAGACTAGACTATAGACCAGACTATAGACTAGACTACAGACTAGACTATAGACTAGACTATAGACTAGACTATAGACTAGACTATAGACTAGACTATTGACTAGACTATTGACTAGACTATAGACTAGACTATAGACTAGATAGACTAGACTATAGACTAGACTATAGACTAGACTATAGACTAGACTATAGACTAGACTATAGACTAGACTATAGACTAGACTATAGACTAGACTATAGACTAGACTATAGACTAGACTATAGACTAGACTATAGACTAGACTATAGACTAGACTATAGACTAGACTATAGACTAGACTATAGACTAGACTATAGACTAGACTATAGACTAGACTATAGACTAGACTATAGACTAGACTATAGACTAGACTATAGACTAGACTATAGACTAGACTAGACTAGACTATAGACTATAGACTAGACTATAGACTAGACTATAGACTAGACTATAGACCTAGACTATAGACTATAGACGACTATAGACTAGACTATAGACTAGACTATAGACTAGACTATAGACTAGACTAAGACTAGACTATAGACTAGACTATAACTAGACTATAGACTAGACTATAGACTAGACTATAGACTAGACTATAGACTAGACTATAGACTAGACTATAGACTAGACTATAGACTAGACTATAGACTAGACTATAGACTAGACTATAGACTAGACTATAGACTAGACTATAGACTAGACTATAGACTAGACGATAGACTAGACTATAGACTAGACTATAGACTAGACTATAGACTAGACTATAGACTAGACTATAGACTAGACTATAGACTAGACTATAGACTAGACTATAGACTAGACTATAGACTAGACTAGACTAGACTATAGACTAAAAAAAAAACCTTAACTATAGACTAGACTATAGACTAGACTATAGACTGGACTTAGACTAGACTATAGACTAGACTATAGACTAGACTATAGACTAGACTATAGACTAGACTATAGACTAGATTATAGACTAGAACTAAGACTAGATTATAGAACTAGACTATAGACTAGAATATAGTCTAGTCTAGACTATAAACTATAGACTAGACTATAGACTAGTCTATTAATATATAGACTATTAATTAAGTTTTGAAAGCTTTCGCAAAAGCTTCTTTATGATATCCTTTGCAATTAACTCTTGAGAGTAAAAAGCTCAGTATTTGACTTTCACCTATAAGTTAATTTTATCCAAAAGCTTTGCTCTCTAAACAAAACTACTGCCACGAAAAAGTCCACATTAAGAATTAATGAAGCAATTAATTTAAAGTACAGTTCATTAAAAATATTATGGTTGTTGGATTTTTTATTATTTTCTTTTTGCTCATTCATTTTCGCTTTAGCTTTTTGCCATTTAACACAATTTTTCCAGTTGATGCTAAGAAAACAACAGCACTAAGAAATAGCTGAAGAAAACTTTTATTTGAGTCTTTTTTTTTTTTTTTCTTGCACAATTTTCTTATTGTCCTGAAATATAATAATTTTTGAACGACCGCAAAACAACCATTAAAAATACCCCACTTCTAAGAGACCTTGAAGTTGACTGGATATTTAAGTTAGCTTAAACTTTCTTTCTCTACCAACCCAACCTCCAGCTCGCCTCCTGCAGTTTTACGAACATGGCACACCACCTCTTGTCATTTAATAGCTGTTGTGGGAGTTGTAGTCGTTTTAGTTGACTTACTGAAAGTCGAAGGCCATAAAATCATAAAAACCCATGAAATATTGTTTATATCAATTAATTAAAACAACAACAGCCAAAGTAAGAAGTGAAAAATTCATACCGAAAAAAAGAATTGGTAAATAAACCTTGGTCGATTTTTGTTTCTTTCGTTCATTCGTTGCATGTACTTGTAACGGTAGTAGAAAAACATGTATTTATTATGTTTATTTATTATTGTTGCCCCGTGGTTAGTTGGTAGAAATTGTTACAGTGTTTCCTAGGGGAATCTCTTTCAGAAAAAAGAACATGTTACATAAAACTTTTTCGCAAAATGTTTTCTAATGAAATGTAAATCCTATTTATCCTTTTTATTAATAGCTTTTCTATAAACTGCGTTTCTATAGAAACCTTTTCTATAAAAAGCTCTTTTCATAAAAAGCTTTTCTATGAAAAGCTCTTTTTATAAAAAGCTTTTTTATAAAATTTTACAAAAGTCTATTTTATAAAAAGCATTTTCATATAAAGCTTTTTCTTAAAAATATATTTTTTAAAAAGCTTTTTTCACAAAAGATTTCCTAATGAAAGCTATGAATTCCAATTTTCTTCGGAAATTGTGTACCTTTCTGTTTAAATTTATTAAAAAACAAACTGTTTACAAGTCTTGTAAAGTCATAAATTTTGAACAGCGGCAACTACAAGCAAACAACTACACTACGTCTAGTAGCGTCAGTAGGAGTAACATTCAACACAGAGCAAAAAAAAACGCAAAAAAACAATTTTTATTAGTATAATCGCTGTGTCGTGTTAAAAGTTTAAAGTTCAAAGTTAATTATAGACGTCGAAAAAGCACACAACACGGGCAACCTAAACGAAATATGCACAAGTACGAAAGCAAAAGCTTAAATCATTAATACAAATTTCAATAAACATTTTAAGTGAAAGTTGGCAAAATGTAAAAACTAACCAGGAAATTTGAAAGAAAATTATGAGGAAAATTAATTTGAAATGGTTATTGTTTCGTAAATGTTAATTAGCCTGTATAGCAATTTATTTAAGAGGAATTATGTTAACATAAAATGTATATGTAAATATGGAAAAACTAACCCAAACTATTAACTGCAAATGCGCTTATTAGCAGGAATATACAACCTTATAAGAAAATCTAGCCTGTTTCAGCCATATTAATCCTCACCAACTTTACCCTTTTGTAATATGAAAATACTTTCAGCTAAATTTTAATTACACCATAGGAAAAAAGAAACGTGTCTATAAACTTATAAACTGATATGTTTCTTTATAGAAGTATAAAAATATAAAAAAGCAAAAAGAAAAACAAAAATAATAAACACTAAAAGTATGCAACAGTTAACAACAACTTTTAATGTTTTTTAACAACTTTTTCTATTTGCAACTTGTATTTACAAGAGATGAAGAAATATAACAAAAAAAGTAAAAATTGAGCGTAACAACTTAACACTTTTTAAAACTATTTTATTAAAGAAAAAAATATAAATACATATTACGGTAAATCCGAATGTTACCAATCGTAAATACCCTAAACTTCAGGATTTTCCATTTGAATTGTTCTACTTTGGGGAGAAATTTATAAAATAACTAATTTATATATAACTATAGTCTCGACTATAGGATCGATTATAATATCGAATATAGAGTCGACTATAGAGTTGACTGTAGAGTCCAGTTTAAAGCTGACTATAGAGTTAACTATTATGTCGACTATTGAGTCATCTATAGAGTCGAGTATTGATTCGACTATTGGTTCATCTATAGAGTCGACTATTGACACAAATAATGACTCAACTATAGAGTCAACTATGCGACTACTGAAGAGTATACTATGGGGTCAACTATAGTGTCGACTATAGACTTGACTATAGACTATAGAGTCGACTATAGCGTCGACTATAGAGTCGACTATAGCGTCGACTATAGAGTCGACTATAGCGTCGACTATAGAGTCGACTATTGTGTCCACTATAGAGTCGACTATTGTGTCCACTATAGAGTCGACTATAGAATCGACTATAGTGTCGACTATAGAGTCGGCTATAGTTTCGACTATAGTGTCGACTATAGTGTCGAATATAGAGTCGGCTATAGTGTCGACTATAGAGTCGACTATAGCGTCGACTATAGAGTCGACTATAGTGTCCACTATTGAGTCGACTATAGTGTCCACTATTGAGTCGACTATAGTGTCGACTATAGAATCGACTATAGTGTCGACTATAGAATCGACTATAGTGTCGACTATAGAATCGACTATAGTGTCGACTATAGAGTCGACTATAGAGTCGACTATAGTGTCCACTATAGAGTCGACTATAGTGTCCACTATAGAGTCGACTATAGTGTCGACTATAGAATCGACTATAGTTTCGACTATAGAATCGACTATAGTGTCGACTATAGTGTCGACTATAGAGTAGACTATAGTGTCGACTATAGAATCGACTATAGAGACGACTATTATGTAGACTATAGAGTCGACTATAGTGTCGACTATAGAGTCGATTATAGTGTCGACTATAGAATCGAATATTGTGTCGACTATAGAATCGACTATAGTGTCGACTATAGAATCGACTACAGCGTCGACTATAGTGCCGACTATAGAATCGACTAAAGTGTCGACTATAGAGACGACTATAGAATCGACTAAAGTGTCGACTATAGAGACGACTATTATGTAGACTATAGAGTAGACTATAGTGTCGACTATAGAGTAGACTATAGTGTCGACTATAGAATCGACTATAGTGTCGACTATAGAGACGACTATTATGTAGACCAATGGTTCCCAAATGGGGGTCCGCGGACCCCTAGTGGTCCGTAGTAAAATCCTAGGGGGTCCGCGAAGACGAACGAAAAAAAAAACAATTTTTGTGCAATAATCCCAAATTTTTTGGTGACTTTTTGAATTTTATTTTTTCGGTTGTTTATCAGGAAGAAGCTAGGCCCTACAAATTTATTGTATAACTTTTATAAAGTATTTTATTTCCTGTATATGTACTGAAATAATGGTTTTTATTTCAGACAAATAATACTCTGCCTTACAATTAAATTAGGGATACTGGTATTCCAAAAGTGTTCTTGTTTGAAAGGACTAAAATTATATATTTCCAAAACAGAGGTGACTCTTTATGCATCTCTTTATAAATATTCCAATCCGACGTGATACACAGATTTTAACTTGATTTTGTCGACCAATACATATTACTAAATTAACATCAGAAAATCCATAGCGTTTCGCGTAAATATGTAGCCAAAAACCATGAAGTAAAATAATTCGTTGGTATTTTAAAATTCAAATTTAAGTTCCAAATTCACAGTACTTTAACAAAGAGTTCAAATCATATATTATGCGGATAACGCATTCCGCAACAACATAGAAGAAGTCCAACTTTCTTATATTATTTTCCCGAAAACTTAGCTCACTTACTCAGTTCACCCTTTGCAATCGCAACAAATATTTGAAACGTGACTCCTTAAGCACATGTGACAATAATTGATAAAGAAACCTTTTCGCTACCTTGAAGAAAAATGAACATGAAAGATCTCACGATCATAAAATTAAACATCATGTTAACATATCAACAAAGAAGTCATTCTATCTTCAAAACATGCAATTGAAAACCTATCTGAAATATTATATATTCTCAATGTACGGAAATATTTTATAGATATGACATCTCTACATTTATTAGACCTAGGGATTAATAAACTAGGTCAATTTTCGGATGGACAATTATTTAGAATAATAAGATATCAAAATATGTTGGGGGTCCGCGAAATTAAATAAGTTCTTCAAGGGGTCCGCGAAGTAAAAATCGGTGGGAACCGCTGATGTAGACTATAGAATCGACTATAGAATCGATTATAGTGTCGACTATAGAATCGACTAAAGTGTCGACTATAGAGATGACTATTATGTAGACTATAGAATCGACTATAGTGTCGACTATGGAATCGACTATAGCGTCGACTATAGAGACGACTATTATGTAGACTATAGAGTCGACTATAGTGTCGACTACAAAATCGACTATAGTGTCGACTATAGAGACGACTATTATGTAGATTATACAGTTGACTATAGTGTCGACTATAGTGTCGACTATAGAATCGACTATAGTGTCGACTATAGAATCGACTATAGTGTCGACTATAGAATCGACTACAGCGTCGACTATAGAATCGACTATAGCGTCGACTATAGAATCGACTACAGCGTCGACTATAGTGCCGACTATAGAATCGACTAAAGTGTCGACTATAGAGACGACTATTATGTAGACTATAGAGTAGACTATAGTGTCGACTATGTAGACTATAGAATCGACTATAGTGTCGACTATAGTGTCGACTATAGAATCGACTATAGTGTCGACTATAGAATCGACTATAGTGTCGACTATAGAGTCGACTATAGAGTCGACTATAGTGTCGATTATAGAGTCGACTATAGACTCGACTATAGTGTCGACTATAGAGTCGACTATAGTGTCGACGATGGAATAGAGAGAATATAGTGTCGACGATAGAATAGAGAGCCGGCGAAAAATCAGTTTTTTTTTAAATATATAATAACTTTTAGTTTTTCAATTTCACATCTTATTTTTTCTTAAAATTAATTTAATACTCTAAGGAAATTGCTAAATAAAGTTGTTTCAATTTCCAAGTGTTACATACACACTTAACTAGTAAAGAGTGGTAGTAGTAGTAGTGACAAGAGTAAGTAACACTTAAAAAGAAATAAAAACATACAAGATTTAAAGGATTTTTAAATACTTCTGCAACACATGCAAGCTCATACACATATTAACTTAACACCCTCTTCGCCCCAACAACAGTTAACTGCAAGAAAACTTTGTAATATTTACTTAAACAGTTAGAGACCAACGCATAACCCTCTACTTTCCAATACATACATATGTATGTGTCTAAAAGAGTTTAAAGTGTTTGTAATTCATTTCATATAACATTCCTTCTTATTCTTCTTTATTTTTATTATTTGTTGTTTTTGTTGCTCCTTTATTTATATTTTATTGCAATAAAAATAAAGTTTAAATTCCAGAAAAAAAAAAAACTTAAAACAATTTAATAAAAATAAGAAAACGTATGAAGAAAAAGAATACTGTTATAAAGTTTATGTTTGAAAGGAAAAAAAACGAAATAAATAATTTGAAAAAGCTGGAAATAAAGTTTAATAAAACGATGTTGAACGAACGACAGCATGTTTTATTAAATCGTGTTGTGTTTTTAACCCATCAGCCATAAAGTTGTTGTTTGGCTTCTGTTACTGAGATCATAAACCTGAACACCTACAAAAGTCATAGTTGTTTTTTGAATAAAACTTATGTTTACTTTTTGTTTTATCTCCTTTTTTTAGTTTATTTTCTTTTGTAAGTTTTCTTCTGCTACATCCTTTTCCGGTTTTAAGTTTTTTTGCTTGATTTTTATTTACACCATATACCACACATACATTCATCGTCTAACTTGGATGCTTTCTAATTCTTTCACACGTGTCAGGGTTTGAGTTTTTTTGCTGCTACTAGTGTTGTTGTTGATTTACAAAGATTGTGTTTTATATTCATAAAAGTTTGTTGGTGTGGATTTATGTTTAAATTTATAGGTGGTTGCATTTACAAGTTTTGAAACTGATGGGATCACTATCGCTGCAGTTGAAAAAATAGTAAAAATCTGCGATCACTTAAATTTTCACTAAAAATTAATTTTGTATATTCGGCAATAGGAAAAATCTATGTTTCCATCAAAAATTTACTGTTATATGTAAAACCTAAAATCTGTTGTAGATCATTAAATAATGCTCAATTGAGCAAATAGCAAGAATTCGTGATCACTTAAATTTTTCATTAAAAAAACTTTTATGCGAAAACCCTAAAGTCAAAATAACAAAAATCTGTGATCACTTAAACTTATCATAAAACAAGTAAGAATTTAAAGTAGGGCATGGGCAACCATATGATACCCTACACCAGTGATCATGTTGCAAATTTTGATTATTTTTTTAATAATTAAGTATTTAATTTCATTTTTATCTTAGTTCAGAAATATTTTAACAATTTGTTAACAAAAAAGGGATTATATGGGGCAGGGGGTTAATATGGTCCTATTCTTATAAATGTTGGTAGAAGGATTTACGTCTACATCAGTTATTTATGCAGAATATCATCGTGATATTAGTGTTTATAAGTGAATTTTGACCATCAAGTCATTTTCTGAAGGGGACTTTGTATGGGGAATAGGGTCAAATGAGGCCCGATCATTACGAAATCAGTCCGATCAGCAGTATCATTAAGACTTATATAAAACTAAGTTTTGCCGATTTTTGAGCTCAAAAACACTATTCGGGGTGTACGGTTGTATACGAAATAATGGACCGATTTTAACCATTCTTATTAAGCTTCCTTGGATCAAATTTCATAAAATTATCTTAAAAATTGCGACCTGTAGAGTGCACACAAGGTTTACATGGACACACAGACGGACAGACGTACGAACGGACACAGCTAAATCTACTCTAAAAGTGATTCTCAGTCGATTGGTATACTTTAAGGTGGGTGTAGGACCAAAATCAGATCATGTGAGAAAATTGCAAAAATCATGTGATCACTTTAATTTTCCTTAAATATGGAATTTTTAATGAGAGACCTAAAATAGGCTGTAGATCCTTATATAAAGCTACAATTAGATCAGTTCCATCAAAAATCAATATTTCTATGCAAAAGCTAACATCGACTTTAGATCTTTAAGGAATTTGGAAATTTGATCAAAACTAAAGTTTATTTTCAATTATTTCTCCATCTATGTATTGTGATCTTTCTCTATTTATGAAACCCTTGAATAGACTATAGTGTCGACTATAGAGTCGACTATAGTGTCGACTATAGAGTCGTCTATAGTGTCGACTATAGAGTCGACTATAGTGTCGACTATAGAGTCGAATAAAGAGTCGACTATTGTGTCGACTATAGAGTCGACTATTGTATCGACTTTAGGGTCGACTATTGTGACGAATATAGAGTCGACTATTGTGTCGACTATGGAGTCGACTATTGTGTCGACTATAGAGTCGACTATTGTGTCGACTATAGTAACGTAAAAATTTGCACTAAAAACTAAAGTTTATTTTCAATTATGCCTTATATAAAGCTACAATTAGATCAGTTCCATCAAAAATCAATATTTCTATGCAAAACCTAACATCGACTTTAGATCTTTAAGGAATTTGGAAATTTGATCAAAACTAAAGTTTATTTTCAATTATTTCACCATCAATGTATGTTGATCTTTCTCTATTTATAAAACCCTTAAATTTTTACGAACTATGAAAAGGTCAAATAAAAAAAGAAGAAACAAAACTATTGCAATCCATAAAATTCTATACATGTCTGTGGATTTTCCTTAATCCTCAAGCAAGTTATTACTCTTACAATTTTCTACTTTTTAAATAATATTTCTTATTGTTAATTCTTAAAACCAAACCAACAATAATATTTTCCCAAATAATCTTCCTGAAAATATTGGCAAAATATTTAGAAAAGAGACGAATTGTTTTTGTATTTTACAACTGACAACCATACGAAAGAAAAACATATTCAATAATAGTTTTGAAAAGAAAAAAAGTTTAACAAACAATCCTGCAGCACACCCTGATCTTTCTCTGGCTCTCTAACAAACCACTTGAAGTTTTGCAAAACTTTATATTAAAATCATCCAAATAAGTAAGTTATTTAGTTAGTATAGAAAGTAGTATAATATTATATACACATACTCATAAATACTTTAGTATTCGTTAGAGTGAAAACTTTAACTCAAACTGATACTTTGAACTTGCTGCAGCTTAAAGTATAAAGTCAATTATAACCTTAAACAAAAAAACAATGAATTTTACAAAAAAAAAAAAAATATTCTACTCAAGTTAATTGTAAAGTATTGTTGGCAAAATGTAATAATAAAACTTTATCATTTCAATTATAAGGGCTTTTATTGTAAGAAATAACTCAAGAATCTTTTACTACTGTCACGCTTAAGACAGTTTTCTTGTTGATTATAATCAATAAAGGTAATTATTATTGTGATGATGACGATTATACTTTTAGTTTTAAGTAGTTTTTTGTTTTTTTTTTAATAAATATTTACACAAAAGACTGATACTTTTAATTAAAAAGTTAACAAAGTGTTGGACCTAATGAAAGACTATAAAGAAAACTATAGAAATTAAAAGTTTAAAAGGGGCTAACGTTACAAAACGTTAAAGAAAATATTGAAGTTTTTTAAAATAATATTAAAACTATTGGCAACTTAATTAAATAATGAAGTGTAATTTTGTGGTAACTTTTAGTAAAGTCCTCTTCCTAACGTTTTACATATGCCCATCATTTCCTGGTCATCAGTTAATAGCTCACCCTAAGTAACCCTAATTAGTTATCCCAACTCCCTTATAGCCAAACAATGCAGCAATTGTATTTGAGGCCGTTTCACCAGCCGCCTTAAACCACCAAAATTTATCCTCTGTAAATATTAGTTATCATAGGACACGATTTACCACCCCTTTTTGAATTATTTATCCGGGCGTTTTTGGCTATTTCTATTTGCATACAAAAGTGTCATGTTGACACCATGCAAAAGATATACACCAGACACACATGCGATTCAATAGACATACTCTTGTTATATGTAGTCTTATGCAGGTTTGGAAAAATCATATGAAAAACCTTAAATCGTCTAAAAATCCTAAAATTTTGATTTGCCCATTAAGTCATTTTCTGAAGGGGACTTTGTATGGGGGATAGGGTCAAATGAGGCCCGATATTTACGAAAATCAGCAGTATCATTAAAATTTATATAAAACTAAATTTTTCCGATTTTTGAACTGATACAAGAACATTTAACATATTTATGGCTTAAAAGCCCTATTTGGGGGGTACGGCTGTATGGGGGCTACACGATATAATGGAGCGATTTTAACCATTTTCCTTGGGTCATATGTGCCAAATTTCATCAAATTATCTTAAAAATTGCGACCTGTAGAGTGTGCTGTAAAGTTTACATGGACACACAAATGGACAGACAGACGGACATAGCTAAATCGACTCAGAAAGTGATTAGTTTCCATTCAACATACAAAAGCTTACGATCACTTGAATAATTCGATGAGAAAAATCTAAAATCGGCTGCAGATCCTTATGTATGAAATTCTGCGATCATTCATATTTTCCATTCAAAAATATATTTTCATATGCCAAACATAAAATCGGCCATAGATCCTTAAATAACACAACAATTGAAAAAAAACAGTGAAGTTGATGATCATGGATCATAGATTCTTAAAAAAAACGCTCTAATGGAGAAAATAGTGAAAATCTGTGATAAACTAATATTTCCCTCCAAAAAACGATCTTTATATGATTCTTAAAAAACTCCCCTAATAGTGAAAATCAGCGATCATTTAAATTTTGCATTAAAAAATTTTCTGTATAGAAAATAGGAAAATAGTGCGATCACTATATAACTTATTTTTAAAATCCTTATATATGTGAAAATCTGCGATTATTCAAACTTTCCATTAAAAAAATCGATGCAAAACCTAAAATCGGCCATAGATCCTTAAATAACACACCAATTGAGACAACAATGAACTGATCACTTATATTTCCCATAAACGATTTTTATAAGGAAAACCTAAAATCTGCTGTAGATTGTTAAAAAACGCATTAATGGAGAAAACAGTGAAAATTCGTGATCACTCATATTTTCCCCCAAAAATCGATGTTTGGAGACTTTCGACCAGTCCAAAGACTAGTCTCTAAACAATTTAATAGTCTATAGACTAGTGGCTCGACTAGCAACTATACTATATGCAGACAAAATCGTAGAAAGGTCCGATTTTTTATAAAGAAAAGGCAGACAACTTAAAATCGCTTATAACTTCCTAAATATGCGTTTAATTGAGAAAATAAGCTCGATTTTTGATCACTTATATTTCTGACCAAAAATCGATCGAAATCGAAATCTCAAATAACCTAAAATCACTTCTAACTTCGTAAATACGTAAATATGAAAATAAGCCCGATCACTTCTGATCACTTATATTTCCGCAGACTAAACCATAGAGAGGACTGTAGGCAAGTCAATAAAATACCTTTAGCCCAAAGAAAAATCCAACTTTTTTATAAAAGTTACATAATATTATTACAAAATTTCAATGTTCCAAGCCAGTATCCCTCTCTCTCTCTCTCTCCATCTAGTAAAATGTATACATCCGTTGACTTGTCAAGCATTTAACACCATAATCAATAGTAAAACATTTGACCAAATGTGGTTCAAAAACAACAAAGAAAATACACACACAAATCACATGCATGGTAGAATGGTTAGAAAGTGGTAAATATTTTTGCACACTTTACCTAAAAACACATAACCGTTTGTACAAACATCTATTCTATGTATTTGCTGTAAAACCAAAGTATCAACTTCAAATAGGTGTTTGGACAATGGGTGTAGTAGCTTAATGAAATGATGCCTAAATGTTGCACAAATTGTATGTAGAACTTGTTGCATTATTATCAATCGACAATGGCATCATCAGGTACATTATAACCCCATCATCATCATCATCGAAGTCTCTATCTCAATGTTTATCTGTATGAAATTGCAGGGATGAGAGAAATTTAAATTACAATTCGATGAAGGGAAATTGAATATTGTGTACTTTTCAAATGTTCTTCTTTGATTCCTCCTTTTCTTTTTGTTTTATCTTATGATCCTTTTTATCTGCATCGAGTACTCAACAAGTTTAGGACCAAAGTTAAGATCTTAAGATCCCAATAGAAGTCGAGATCAATATGAACTGGATATACTATTTAAAGCCTTCGTTTTTAAGTAACTTTGTTAAAGCAGAACATGGTCCATTGATATCCTAGTGGACAATGCCCATGACCCGTTGTGACCGCTGTTAGACCACCGTGCAACTTCATCCAAATTGTACCAAAACAGTACACATATGGCGTATTGTCCATTTCCAACAAAGTTATAAATATATATATATACAATCATATCTACAAGTATAAGCTGGCCATCTCTCTCTCACTCTCTATCATCCTTTCATACACATGTTTGAAAATCCTTTAGAGGCCTTTTAAGTAGATTTTAATTTTATTCACTCAATTATTTACTTTTGAATGTCTATGTCTGTATGTGTATGTGTCTATTTCAGTATCTGGTACTTTGTTTCTAATACGGATTGTTTAATTGTTTGTCCAACTATCATTGTCTGTGTGTATGTGATTTTTTTATTTAGCTCAACATATGTTTAATTGTTTGTATCACAATAATTGTATCTTTGTATTACTGCTAAAAGGAAGGAAATTGTGTTGTGTATTTATTTGTATGTGTGTGTATGATATCTTAATATACTCTTCTCATGTACAAATAAATAAAGTTTTATTCATGAAGTAGTTTATAGTTATTTGTTGTAGAATTTGTGTTTAATTTTGTCCAAATAAATCATGAATACTATATTTAATATTTAATTAAGTTTCATGTTTTGTTAGGAGTATAATGGATATTTTGTAGAGATTTGAGAATAATATTATGGAAATCTTAAATGAAGTTAGAATTTGGAGAAGAAACTTAAGGACAAACAAGGAACTATCACTCCTTATTCTGATTAAAAAATAGACTTTTTATCAAGAATACTCAAAAGAATCGAAAATTGCTTATAAGTTATAATTTTCGATTTGTGATCACTCGTATATTTGACCAAAAATCGAGTTTTACTAAGAAAAACTCAAAAAATCTTAAATCGTTAATAACTTCGTAAATATGCGTTTAATTGAGAAAATAAGCTTGATTTGTGATCACTCGTATATTTGACCAAAAATTGATTTTTAATAAGAAAAACTCAAAAAATCTAAAATCGTTAATAACTTCGTAAATACGTGTTTAATTGAGAAAATAAGCTCGATTTGTGATCACTCGTATATTTGACCAAAAATCGATTTTTAGTAAGAAAAACTCAAAAAATCTAAAATCGTTAATAACTTCGTAAATATGCGTTTAATTGAGAAAATAAGCTCGATTTGTGATCACTCGTATATTTGACCAAAAATCGATTTTTAGTAAGAAAAACTCAAAAAATCTAAAATCGTTAATAACTTCGTAAATATGCGTTTAATTGAGAAAATAAGCTCGATTTGTGATCACTCGTATATTTGACCAAAAATCGATTTTTAGTAAGAAAAACTCAAAAAATCTAAAATCGTTAATAACTTCGTAAATATGCGTTTAATTGAGAAAATAAGCTAAATTTGTGATCACTCGTATATTTGACCAAAAATCGATTTTTACTAAGAAAAACTAAAAAAATCTTAAATCGTTAATAACTTCGTAAATATGCGTTTAATTGAGAAAATAAGCTCGATTTGTGATCACTCGTATATTTGACCAAAAATCGATTTTTAGTAAGAAAAACTCAAAAAATCTAAAATCGTTAATAACTTCGTAAATATGCGTTTAATTGAGAAAATAAGCTCGATTTGTGATCACTCGTATATTTGACCAAAAATCGATTTTTAGTAAGAAAAACTCAAAAAATCTAAAATCGTTAATAACTTCGTAAATATGCGTTTAATTGAGAAAATAAGCTCGATTTGTGATCACTCGTATATTTGACCAAAAATCGATTTTTAGTAAGAAAAACTCAAAAAATCTAAAATCGTTAATAACTTCGTAAATATGCGTTTAATTGAGAAAATAAGCTAAATTTGTGATCACTCGTATATTTGACCAAAAATCGATTTTTAGTAAGAAAAACTCAAAAAATCTAAAATCGTTAATAACTTCGTAAATATGCGTTTAATTGAGAAAATAACCCCGATTTGAGATCTTTCATATATTTGACCAAAAATAGATTTCTACTAAAAAAAACTCAAAAAACCTTAAATCGTTAATAACTTCGTAAATATGCGTTTAATTGAGAAAATAAGCTCGATTTGTGATTACTTGTAATTCTGATCAAAAATTGATTTTTACTAAGAAAAACTCAAAAAACCTTAAATCGTTAATAACTTCGTAAATATGCGTTTAATTGAGAAAATAAGCTCGATTTGTGATCACTCGTATATTTGACCAAAAAACGGTTTTTACTAAGAAAAACTCAAAAAATTTAAAATCGTTAATAACTTCGTAAATATGCGTTTAATTGAGAAAATAAGCTCGATTTGTGATCACTCGTATATTTGACCAAAAATCGATTTTTACTAAGAAAAACTCAAAAAATCTAAAATCGTTAATAATTTCGTAAATATGCGCTTAATTGAGAAAATAAGCTCGATCTAAGATCACTTGTAATTCTGATCAAAAATTGATTTTTACTAAGAAAAACTCAAAAAATCTAATATCGTTAAAAACTTCGTAAATATGCGTTTAATTGAGAAAATAAGCTCGATCTGTGATCACTCGTATATTTGACCAAAAATCGATTTTCACTAGGAAAAACTTAAAAAATCCTAAATCGTTAATAACTTCGTAAATATGCGTTTAATTGAGAAAATAAGCTCGATTTGTGATCACTAGTAAATTTCACCAAAAATCGATTTTCACTAAGAAAAACTAAAAAAATCTTAAATCGTTAATAACTTCGTAAATATGCGTTTAATTGAGAAAATAAGCTCGATTTGTGATTACTTGTAATTCTGATCAAAAATTGATTTTTACTAAGAAAAACTCAAAAAACCTTAAATCGTTAATAACTTCGTAAATATGCGTTTAATTGAGAAAATAAGCTCGATTTGTGATCACTCGTATATTTGACCAAAAAACGGTTTTTACTAAGAAAAACTCAAAAAATTTAAAATCGTTAATAACTTCGTAAATATGCGTTTAATTGAGAAAATAAGCTCGATTTGTGATCACTCGTATATTTGACCAAAAATCGATTTTTACTAAGAAAAACTCAAAAAATCTAAAATCGTTAATAATTTCGTAAATATGCGCTTAATTGAGAAAATAAGCTCGATCTAAGATCACTTGTAATTCTGATCAAAAATTGATTTTTACTAAGAAAAACTCAAAAAATCTAATATCGTTAAAAACTTCGTAAATATGCGTTTAATTGAGAAAATAAGCTCGATCTGTGATCACTCGTATATTTGACCAAAAATCGATTTTCACTAGGAAAAACTTAAAAAATCCTAAATCGTTAATAACTTCGTAAATATGCGTTTAATTGAGAAAATAAGCTCGATTTGTGATCACTAGTAAATTTCACCAAAAATCGATTTTCACTAAGAAAAACTCAAAAAATCTTAAATTAATAATAACTTCGTAAATATGCTTTTAATTGAGAAAATAAGCTCGATTTGTGATCACTCGTATATTTGACCAAAAATCGATTTTTACTAAGAAAAACTCAAAAAAACTAAAATCGTTAATAACTTCGTAAATATGCGTTTAATTGAGAAAATAACCTTGATTTGTGATCACTCGTATATATGACCAAAAATCGATTTTTACTAAGAAAAACTCAAAAAATCTTAAATCCTTAATAACTTCGTAAATATGCGTTTAATTGAGAAAATAAGCTTGATTTGTGATCACTCGTATATTTGACCAAAAATCGATTGTTACTAAGAAAAACTCAGAAACTTAAATCGTTAATAACTACGTAAATATGCGATTAATTGAGAAAATAAGCTTGATTTGTGATCACTCGTATATTTGACCAAAAATCGATTGTTACTAAGAAAAACTCAGAAACTTAAATCGTTAATAACTACGTAAATATGCGATTAATTGAGAAAATAAGCTCGATTTGTGATCACTCGTATATTTGACCAAAAATCGATTTTTACTAAGAAAAACTCAAAAAAACTAAAATCGTTAATAACTTCGTAAATATGCGTTTAATTGAGAAAATAACCTTGATTTGTGATCACTCGTATATTTGACCAAAAATCGATTGTTACTAAGAAAAACTCAGAAACTTAAATCGTTAATAACTACGTAAATATGCGATTAATTGAGAAAATAAGCTCGATTTGTGATCACTCGTATATTTGACCAAAAATCGATTTTTACTAAGAAAAACTCAAAAAAAACTAAAATCGTTAATAACTTCGTAAATATGCGTTTAATTGAGAAAATAACCTTGATTTGTGATCACTCGTATATTTGACCAAAAATCGATTGTTACTAAGAAAAACTCAGAAACTTAAATCGTTAATAACTACGTAAATATGCGTTTAATTGAGAAAATAAGCTTGATTTGTGATCACTCGTATATTTGACCAAAAATCGATTGTTACTAAGAAAAACTCAGAAACTTAAATCGTTAATAACTACGTAAATATGCGATTAATTGAGAAAATAAGCTTGATTTGTGATCACTCGTATATTTGACCAAAAATCGATTGTTACTAAGAAAAACTCAGAAACTTAAATCGTTAATAACTACGTAAATATGCGATTAATTGAGAAAATAAGCTTGATTTGTGATCACTAGTATATATCACCAAAAATCGATTTTTATAAGAAAAACTCAAAAAATCTAAAATCGTTAATAACTTCGTAAATATGCGTTTAATTGAGAAAATAAGCTCGATTTGTGATCACTCGTATATTTGACCAAAAATCGATTTTTAGTAAGAAAAACTCAAAAAATCTAAAATCGTTAATAACTTCGTAAATATGCGTTTAATTGAGAAAATAAGCTCGATTTGTGATCACTCGTATATTTGACCAAAAATCGATTTTTAGTAAGAAAAACTCAAAAAATCTTAAATCGTTAATAACTTCGTAAATATGCGTTTAATTGAGAAAATAAGCTCGATTTGTGATCACTCGTATATTTGACCAAAAATCGATTTTTACTAAGAAAAAATCAAAAAATCTTAAATCGTTAATAACTTCGTAAATATGCGTTTAATTGAGAAAATAAGCTCGATTTGTGATTACTTGTAATTCTGATCAAAAATTGATTTTTACTAAGAAAAACTCAAAAAACCTTAAATCGTTAATAACTTCGTAAATATGCGTTTAATTGAGAAAATAAGCTCGATTTGTGATCACTCGTATATTTGACCAAAAATCGATTTTTATAAGAAAAACTCAAAAAATCTAAAATCGTTAATAATTTCGTAAATATGCGCTTAATTGAGAAAATAAGCTCGATCTAAGATCACTTGTAATTCTGATCAAAAATTGATTTTTACTAAGAAAAACTCAAAAAATCTAATATCGTTAAAAACTTCGTAAATATGCGTTTAATTGAGAAAATAAGCTCGATCTGTGATCACTCGTATATTTGACCAAAAATCGATTTTCACTAGGAAAAACTTAAAAAATCCTAAATCGTTAATAACTTCGTAAATATGCGTTTAATTGAGAAAATAAGCTCGATTTGTGATCACTAGTAAATTTCACCAAAAATCGATTTTCACTAAGAAAAACTCAAAAAATCTTAAATTAATAATAACTTCGTAAATATGCTTTTAATTGAGAAAATAAGCTCGATTTGTGATCACTCGTATATTTGACCAGAAATCGATTTTTACTAAGAAAAACTCAAAAAAACTAAAATCGTTAATAACTTCGTAAATATGCGTTTAATTGAGAAAATAAGCTTGATTTGTGATCACTCGTATATTTGACCAAAAATCGATTGTTACTAAGAAAAACTCAGAAACTTAAATCGTTAATAACTACGTAAATATGCGTTTAATTGAGAAAATAAGCTTGATTTGTGATCACTAGTATATATCACCAAAAATCGATTTTTATAAGAAAAACTCAAAAAATCTAAAATCGTTAATAACTTCGTAAATAAGCGTTTAATTGAGAAAATAACCTTGATTTGTGATCACTCGTATATATGACCAAAAATCGATTTTTACTAAGAAAAACTCAAAAAATCTTAAATCGTTAATAACTTCGTAAATATGCATTTAATTGAGAAAATAAACTCGATTTGTGATCACTCGTATATTTGACCAAAAAACGATTTTTAGTAAGAAAAACTCAAAAAATCTTAAATCGTTAATAACTTCGTAAATATGCGTTTAATTGGAAAATTAAGCTTGATTTTTGATCACTCGTATATTTGACCCAAAATCGATTTTTACTAAGAAAAACTCAAAAAATCTTAAATCGTTAATAACTTCGTAAATATGCGTTTAATTAATAAAATAAGCCCGATTTGTGATCACTCGTATATTTGACCAAAAATCGATTTTTACTAAGAAAAACTCTTAAATCGTTAATAACTTCGTAAATATGCGTTTGATTGAGAAAATAAGTTTGATTTGTGATCACTCGTATATTTGACCCAAAATCGATTTTTACTAAGAAAAACTCAAAAAATCTATAATCGTTAATAACTTCGTAAATATGCGTTTAATTGAGAAAATAAGCTCGATTTGTGATCACTCGTATATTTGACCAAAAATCGATTTTTACTAAGAAAAACTCAAAAAATCTAAAATCGTTAATAACTTCGTAAATATGCGTTTAATTGAGAAAATAAGCTCGATTTGTGATCACTCGTATATTTCACCAAAAATCGATTTTTACTAAGAAAAACTCAAAAAATCTTAAATCGTTAATAACTTCGTAAATATGCATTTAATTGAGAAAATAAACTCGATTTGTGATCACTCGTATATTTGACCAAAAAACGATTTTTAGTAAGAAAAACTCAAAAAATCTTAAATCGTTAATAACTTCGTAAATATGCGTTTAATTGGAAAATTAAGCTTGATTTTTGATCACTCGTATATTTGACCCAAAATCGATTTTTACTAAGAAAAACTCAAAAAATCTTAAATCGTTAATAACTTCGTAAATATGCGTTTAATTAATAAAATAAGCCCGATTTGTGATCACTCGTATATTTGACCAAAAATCGATTTTTACTAAGAAAAACTCTTAAATCGTTAATAACTTCGTAAATATGCGTTTAATTGAGAAAATAAGCTCGATTTGTGATCACTCGTATATTTGACCAAAAATTGATTGTCATTAAGAAAAACTCAAAAAATCTTAAATCGTTAATAACATCGTAAATATGCGTTGAATTGAGAAAATAAGCTTGATTTGTGATCATTCGTATATTTGACCAAAAATCGATTTTTACTGAGAAAAATTCAAAAAATCTTAAATCGTTAATAACTTGGTAAATATGCGTTTAATTGAGAAAATAAGCTCGATTTGTGATCACTCGTATATTTGACCAAAAATCGATTTTTACTAAGAAAAACTCAAAAAATCTAAAATCGTTAATAACTTCGTAAATATGCGTTTAATTTAAGAAAATAAGCTTCATTTGCGATCACTCGTATATTTGACCAAAAATCGAATTTCATTAAGAAAATCTTAGAAAATCGATTTTCATTAAGAAAATCTTAAACCGTTAACAACTTCGTAAATATGCGTTTAATTGAGAAAATAAGCTTCATTTGCGATCACTCGTATATTTGACCAAAAATCGATTTTTACTAAGAAAAACTAAAAAAATCTTAAAGCGTTTATAACTTCGTAAATATGCGTTTAATTGAGAAAATAAGCTCGATTTGTGATCACTCGTATATTTGACCAAAAATCGATTTTTATTCGCTTATAACTTCTTAAACAACGTTTAATGAAGAATGTTTCAAAATCTTCAACTTATTTGTCTTATTCCATCTTTAGCTATGAGTTAACTTCCCTTGTCGAGACTTTCAGTTGTTACACTTTGTTCCCCATACTCTGTCACTTATCCCTTCACATCTCTTAATATCATTAAGGTCTCTCCCTCTGTATATTCAACATCATTTTGATTGACTATATTTTGAGATTATGTTGGTTTTTCATTAAGTGCCACAAGTAGTATTTTGAAACATAATGTTATTTTTGTTGTGGTCCCATCAACATCAACCCATGTATTTCAATTTACAACATTACAATAAATATAATAAGTAAGAGCATGAACATCATAAACATTGACCATTTAATGCTTTTGTGTAAATTTTCTAGAAATAACCCACAAATAATTTTCCACAACTTTTATTATAATAACTTCAAGAACATAAACTTTGTAGTAGCAGAAACCCAACTCATTTATTTCCTTATTCAAATCCTTTCTCCTTTCACATCCTTCTCAATTCTAAACATCTTTTGTAAATATTTTGAAGGTGGTCATTTTGTTAATTTATGGTCAAACTTGATTTTAATATTTGTATTAATTTAAATGGTATTTTGGGAATTGTTGTATGACACAAACTAATTTCCATATTCTCTGAATCATGTGTTATAGTGATTGCATCTTTTTGATTGTTATTATATCTCTAAGACTATTAAAAGGATATTTTGTTACTTAAGGGACCTGTAGGTTGTCATCGTCCTGTCTATTGCTGTGTGTTATGGTCTTAATAGTGTTGTATGCAATGAATTTGATAATAATTTAAAGATTAACATCAATTAATTAATTAAAATAATTGTAAATGCAAAATGTTTGATATGTTTCAGAATTTAGAATGTATAGAATTTTGCTATAGTTTGCATTTAAGTATAAATAAAATTTTAATTGCAAGCTAATTTGCTTAACTATAAATATGTTAAATTTAGAAATTTATTTTACCCACAATCCCAGCAAGAATATTTTGAAATGACTACTATATACCTTTTGCATTACTAAGTGTCAATTAAGTAATTAATCAATAAATTTGCTCCCCTTACAACTTGATATTTTATCAAAAACTATATTTAAAGTAAAGGAAGAAAACAATCACACTCACCACTTGTTTCATTTGCTGAGACTTGAGCTCCTGCCTGCTGTTGTGCTGCACTTTGTGATGACTGTTGTGCTTGTTGCTGTTGCTGCTGCTGTTGTTGATGTTGTTGTTGAAGATGAACGTTGGTGGGACAAAAAGCACCACCACTACCCATAGCAGAGGGTAATGCTGCGGATTGTCCCGTAGGTCCAGAAAGATTTGAGCCATAAGTACTACTGGCACGATAAGTAGGTGGTGGAGAACCAGCATCACAATGTCCACCCGGTGGTGGAGGTGGTTGACCATAATGTGAGGGTGGTGGCCCTGAGCCACCATAATGATGTGGTGGTGGAGGCATACCATGATGTTCACCAGCTGCCTGTTGATACTGATGATGAACGTGGGAATGAGCGTACTGATGTTGATGATGACCAGCACCATGAGGAGACATATGGTGGGCATGATAGGCTGCAGCTGCTGCAGCCGCTGCGGCAGCGTATGATGGTGGTGGTGGTCCATGGTGATCGAGGGGACCTTGTTCGGTATGTATACCAAGATCGGCTGGATTGTAAAGACCAGCGGCAGCATTGAGGGTTTCACTTAAAGATGCGCCTGCAGAAGATTGAGTGGCATTCGCAGTGGGTGCTGGAGGAGGTGTGACAGTTGAATGTCCTGTGAATAGAAGATAAAGCGAAATTTAAGAACAAATTAATAGTCTCATCTATAATCTAGTCTAGTCTATAGTCTTGTCTATAGTCTAGTTTATAGTCTAGTCTATAGTCTAGTCTATAGTCTAGTCTATAGTCTAGTCTATAGTCTAGTCTATAGTCTAGTCTATAGTCTAGTCTATAGTCTAGTCTATAGTCTAGTCTATAGTCTAGTCTATAGTCTAGTCTATAGTCTAGTCTATAGTCTAGTCTATAGTCTAGTCTATAGTCTAGTCTATAGTCTAGTCTATAGTCTAGTGTATAGTCTAGTCTATAGTCTAGTCTATAGTCTAGTCTATAGTCTAGTCTATAGTCTAGTCTATAGTCTAGTCTCTAATCTAGTCTCTAGTCTAGTCTCTAGTCTAGTCTCTAGTCTAGTCTCTAGTCTAGTCTCTAGTCTAGTCTATAGTCTAGTCTATAGTCTAGTCTATAGTCTAGTCTATAGTCTAGTCTATAGTCTAGTCTATAGTCTAGTCTATAGTCTAGTCTATAGTCTAGTCTATAGTCTAGTCTATAGTCTAGTCTATAGTCTAGTCTATACTCTAGTCTATAGTCTAGTCTATACTCTAGCCTATACTCTAGTCTATTGTCTAATCTATACTCTAGTCTATACTCTAGTCTATACTATAGTCTATACTCTAGTCTATACTCTAGTATATAGTCTAATCTATACTCTAGTCTATAGTATAATCTATACTCTAGTCTATACTCTAGTCTATACTCTAGTCTATAGTCTAATCTATACTCTAGTCTATACTCTAGTCTATACTCTAGTCTATACTCTAGTCTATAGTCTAGTCTATACTCTAGTCTATAGTGTAATCTATACTCTAGTCTATACTCTAGTCTATACTCTAGTCTATAGTCTAGTCTATAGTCTAGTCTATAGTCTAGTCTATAGTCTAGTCTATAGTCTAGTCTATAGTCTAGTCTATAGTCTAGTCTCTAATCTAGTCTCTAGTCTAGTCTCTAGTCTAGTCTCTAGTCTAGTCTCTAGTCTAGTCTCTAATCTAGTCTATAGTCTAGTCTATAGTCTAGTCTATAGTCTAGTCTATAGTCTAGTCTATAGTCTAGTCTATAGTCTAGTCTATAGTCTAGTCTATACTCTAGTCTATAGTCTAGTCTATACTCTAGCCTATACTCTAGTCTATTGTCTAATCTATACTCTAGTCTATACTCTAGTCTATACTATAGTCTATACTCTAGTCTATACTCTAGTATATAGTCTAATCTATACTCTAGTCTATAGTATAATCTATACTCTAGTCTATACTCTAGTCTATACTCTAGTCTATAGTCTAATCTATACTCTAGTCTATACTCTAGTCTATACTCTAGTCTATACTCTAGTCTATAGTCTAGTCTATACTCTAGTCTATAGTGTAATCTATACTCTAGTCTATACTCTAGTCTATACTCTAGTCTATAGTCTAGTCTATAGTCTAGTCTATAGTCTAGTCTATAGTCTAGTCTATAGTCTAGTCTATAGTCTAGTCAATAGCATCGTGCAAACGATCTTCCCATTACAATTAAAAATGAACAACACAACTTACCTTCACCTACTACTCCTGCAGTAGCGGTAGCACCTGGCGGCAACATACTCGACAAAGCGCTCAAAGGTGTATAGGATTTTGGTGGCGGTTCTGTAGAACCAGGACGCACCAGACGTTCTTCCGTTACACTAGATTGTACACGATATTGCATTTTGCAATAGGCCTCTTGGCTAGAACCCGTCGATGAATTAACATAGACACCCGTTATGGTAACATCAGTATCCTGGACAATAACTACACTCGACGAGGTAGGACGACTGGAATCTTTAGCATCTTTAGTACTGTTGGTAGTGCTACTACTGCCCGACGAAGTGGAAGTAGTAGTGGTAGTAGTATCTGTATTAGTTTCTTTGGTTTCTTTAGAATACTTCGAATCATTACTCTCTTCACAAATATTTGTGGGTTTTTCCACTTTTGTAGGTGTATGAGGAGCCGTAGGCTTGGGATCACTGGTAGCTGTGGCCACTTTAGCGGGAGAATTTTTGTGAATTTCTTTAGCAGCCGGCGTGGGGGTGGTGGTAGTGGTTGAAGAAGTATTAGCTGTAGTATTGGAAGTAAGGTTAGTAGAGCCAGAAGTGATGCTGGCTGTATTATTAGGTGTAGTTACAGTAGCCGTGGTAGTAGCTGCTGTTTTGGGTTTGGTTTCTTTAGATGCCACTTTAGTTTCCTTGGTTTTCTTACTGGGTGTTTTCTGTTCATCTTCATAGGTTTCATAGCCACTTAATTGTCCCAAATTACGATCCAAATGTCTTTCTACTTCATAGGTAGCAGCGACTATAGCACTGGCATTTAAACTGGCCATACGTTTACGAGCCAATATACCCTTATAGTCTCCTATTAGTTCCTCCTTAAGTATGCGTTTACGTTTTTTTGGAGGCTTTTTGGCTTCATTCATTTTAAGTTTTTGCAGTTTCTCTTTAACCTTTTCGTCCTTATCGCTGGACTCAGAGTTGCCTTCATCATCTGAGCTGCCAGTTGCCAATTTTACTACCTTCTTAAGAGGTTTCTTGATACGTGTGTATTTTCTTTTAACCTTTATAGGTACTTGATCAGTAGAACCTTCTTTAGCGGTGTGTCCTTCCAATTCTTTTTTATCTCTTAACTGTTGTAGCCTTTCTTCCTTATCTTTTTTCTTCTTTTGCAATTTTTTCTTTTTCATTTGTAAAATATCAATTTCATCCAATTCACAATCACTATCGAACTCCCAATGTTTGCCTATGCCTCTACCTCCGGGTACATTACGCAATTCACGCTTGGGTTCTTCCGGAGGTTCTTCTTCACTTTCCTCTTTAGTACTCTCTTCAATTTTAAGGGGATCCTCTAACTTTTTCTCCTCTAACTTCTTTTCTTTCTTAGTTTTTGGTTTATCCTCTACTTTACTAAAGCTGACTTTAGGTTTATCTTTCTCTTTATCCTTTTCTTTGTCTTTCTCTTTTTCCTTCTCTTTATCCATTTGTTTTTCTTTATCTTTTTCATTATCTTTCTCTTTTTTCTTTTCTACTTCCTTTTCTGGCTCTTTTTCCTTCTCTTTCTCCTTATCTTTCTCCTTATCTTTATCTTTTTGTTTTTCTTTTTCATCATCCTTTTCCTCATCAACTGTTCTGATTTTAGGCGGCAATAAGGTGGCCTTAGACAAACCCAATTCATAAGCTGTTCTTGACTCATTTTCATACAAACACTGCACCTTGGCCAAAGCATTTAAAGAAGCCATTCTATGTCTTTTCTGACTAAATACTATAAGGTTTTTACCATCTTCAGAGTCACTACTACTTCCCTCAGATGTAGAATTTTTTGTTTTATTTGCTTTCTGTTTGGTTTTCTTGGTTATTTTGCTCTTAACAACTTTCGATACCTTGGCTATTTGTTTCAAGGGTTTCTTTTTAATGGTTTTAATCTTTTGATTAGTTTTTAAAACTTTTTTCGGCAACTTAACTGATTTCTTAACAGATTTCTTCTCCGCCTTATCTTCGGCTGCATCAGAATTTGATTTATCCTCAGAATTGCTTTCGGCAAATTTGATAGATTTCTCTTGTTCTGGTTTTTCTTTTCTGGGAGTTGTTTCTTGTTTACTTTTTATAACTTTAGTGGGTGTTTCTTTTGTAGTGTGCTCATTTTTGGGCGTACCTTGCAGGCTGGAGCTTTTCTTTAGTTCATCTTCCTTTTTGAGCTTTTCCTTAGTTTGCAAAGTCTTAAGACTTTCTTCTTTTTCATTATCCTCTTCTTTTTCTTTCTCTTTCAATATTAACTCCTCATTCTTGCTTTTATCTTTATTACTGCCGCCATATTTTAGAGTTTCCTTTTTAACAGGTGTTTTCTTTTGCTGCATTTTCTTGTCCTCGTCTTCTTCGGAGAACTCTCTTAAATTCTTTAAAGTAGGCAAGTCCATTTTTATGAATTCCTCATCTTCTGAACCCGATTTGAAATCGTACACATCATTGGTAGTTTGTGATTTCTTTTCAATTGCCATTAAAGGTTTGTTTGTCAAAACTTTATTTAACTGCAGTTTCTTAAGTGGTTTGGAGATTTTAGTTTTAATGGGATTTACTTTAAATTTAGTTTGGAATCTCTGTTTTATATTTGATATTTTGCTGATAGGAGCTTTAGTTTGAGCCACAATATTCTTTGGCTTCACCATGTTAACTTTACTAAGCTCTGGCGTTTTGGTAGTTTTAACTTCTTTAATCTCTTTTTCTGCCGCTTCCCTGTTCTCTTCAATTTTCTGTTGAGATTCATTTAACTTGTCTTCTTTCTTAGTTGTCGGTGTTAAACTAGCACCATTTTCACCATCCTTTAAGTCTTTCGGTTTTACTTTAATAGTTGAGATTTCTTCAATTTCCATTTGTACTACATCGGTATTGGAATCTATGACCACTTTAAGTATCTCTTCTTTCTCTTCAAACATTTCATCTAAATTATTGCACTTTGTTTCGTTAACTACTTTGGGTTGGTTTAGTTTTTGGGGTGTTGGTGATTTTTTGGGAGATTTTATTAGTTTTTCTTTTGTATTCAAAGCTGGCTGCTCTTCTAAAGTCGCATTCTTTTCTTGAGCGTTATCTTGCTCTGGTTTACATTTTAGGATTTCCAGATCTTCTGTTTCTGTTTTGTTCTGCTCTAGTTCTATTTGAGTTGTTTTATGTTTTGGTGACTTTTTCTTTGTGAGCGTTTCATCTGTTTTAGGGGGTTCTTCTATTTTATCTTTTATTTTGGGACATTCTTCTGTAATTTGTGCTTTTGGCTCTTCTTTTGTTAAGTTTTCTTTTGGAGTTGTTTCTACTTGAGATTCTTTGCTTTCTACACATTTACCAACGGTTTGCTTTTCTGTAATTTCTTTAGTTTGCTTTTCTGTTTCCTTATTTAGCTTTTCTTTTAACTCTTCTTTATGCTCTTCTACCTCCTTTGGATTATCTGGTTTTGTTTTGTTTCCACTAGATTTCTTTGCTTTAAGCTGTTGATCTATTCGCGCCTTTTTAGCCGCCATTTTCTTTTAGTTTCAATTAAAGTAATTGCTGCTTCCTCCTTTTCTTTGCTCTTTTCCTTCTCCAAGGTTGCTATATTGATTTCTACTTTCTTTTCTTTCTCTAGCCCAGCTGGTTCGTTCATTTTGGAAGTCTCTATTTCCGTCGTATGTTTTTCGTTCGCTTTTATTTTAACCGTCTTCTCTACCACTTTAGCTTTGTGACTATGGCTAGTTTTATCCGTATTCTTGGTAGTATCCTTAGCCGTCTCTTTCCCCGTTTCCTTGGTGGACACTTTTGAGCTTTCTTTGGATTTTTCGTTTTGTTTTTGTGCTGCCTTCTTTCTCTCTTCTGCTTCAGGATTTTTAGGTCTTTTAACCGGTTTGGGCGTACTTAAGGAAGCTATAACTTTTACTGCTGCTGCCCGCGACTTAGTTTTGACATTTTCCGAAATAGAAGATTTCAAACCGAGCTCTTGAATGTTTTGCTCTTTGGGCAGTAAATTATCAAAACCACTTATTTTTATATCTAAACTCTTAAGCATTTTGCTAATGGCTTTGTGTTTGCCATCCTTTTTATCCTGTTGCTTAGAACTGCTACTAGTAGTGCTGGAGTTGGAACTAATGTTATCCTCTTTTTCTTTGTGGCTAGAATCCAAAGTTTTAAGATCTTCTTTAGAGGCTGCTAGTATAGCTACAGGTTCTACTTTATCTTCTGCTTCATTAGCACCTCTTTTCACATTTTCGCGGGAAGAAGCTCTTGTGGTAGCCTTTTTCTCTTCAAACTTCTCCTTAATTTTGATTTCCTTGGGATCCAACTTTTCTATTGCAGGTTCCACAATTTCTTCGGGTTTCTCTTTAACCAGAATTTTGTTAGATTTCTTAGCCGGTGAGTTGGTTTTAAGAGGTTCTTTAGAGGGAGACGTTGTAGCAGTAGCTGTAGCACTTGAAGTACTTCCACTAGTTGCAGTCGCGCTTGTTTTACGAGAAGCAGGCGAATGATTTGCACTACCACCGGTAGTAGAACGTTTCTTAGGTGCTGATGCTGCGTTCGCACGTTGCTGTCGCTCAGCAACGGATAAACGTCTTTTGGGTCCCATCCCCCTGAAAAATAAAAAAAAGGATAAAAATAACACAAATTAGCTTCATTTGTAGTACGAAAAAAAAAACTTTTCATTTTGTTTAAGTAAAAGTTTGTTTTGTTTGTTCAACCCATTTTTCAACGGTGTTAAATGTGGCAACTATTTACAAACACAAATAAAACAATATCAACAGTTTTAGAAGAGGATGTTAGAGGAAACATTACCCATATGTCAATACTTCAAATGTAACTACACTTTAAATACTACTACACACTCTTGTTGTATCCATGTACATATGTATGTCTGTTGGTGATGGTACTAGTATTTAGTACTCGTAAAACACAAGTGTAATATTCGTGTTTTACAATTACATACAAAGATTTATATTCACATACGATTCTACTTTGTGCATTTCTAGTTGTTGTATTTAGTTTTCTATTTGGTAAAGTGAGTACAAGCAGATGTGGTAAAGAACAGAGACATAATGAGATTGAAAATGGTTCAAGCTAAGATCCAGGAATGATCAAACTACATTGAAATTATACCCTTTAACGATCGACGCTTCAATTATCGGAATTTTGTTCCCCCGTCTAATACTTACTAGAACTGAACTAGAACTAACCTAAAACTGAACTAGAAATAAAATAGAACTCAACTAGAAATAAACAAAAACTGAACCAGAACTGAACAAGAACTGAACTAGAACTGAACTAGAACTGAACTAGAACTGAACTAGAACTGAACTAGAACTGAACTAGAACTGAACTAGAACTGAACTAGAACTGAACTAGAACTGAACTAGAACTGAACTAGAACTGAACTAGAACTGAACTAGAACTGAACTAGAACTGAACTAGAACTGAACTAGAACTGAACTAGAACTGAACTAGAACTGAACTAGAACTGAACTAGAACTGAACTAGAACTGAACTAGAACTGAACTAGAACTGAACTAGAACTGAACTAGAACTGAACTAGAACTGAACTAGAACTGAACTAGAACTGAACTAGAACTGAACTAGAACTGAACTAGAACTGAACTAGAACTGAACTAGACTGAACTAGAACTAGAACTGAACTGAACTAGAACTAGAACTAGAACTGAACTAGAACTGAACTAGAACTAGAACTGAACTAGAACTGAACTAGAACTGAACTAGAACTGAACTAGAACTGAACTAGAACTGAACTAGAACTGAACTAGAACTGAACTAGAACTGAACTAGAACTGAACTAGAACTGAACTAGAACTGAACTAGAACTGAACTAGAACTGAACTAGAACTGAACTAGAACTGAACTAGAACTGAACTAGAACTGAACTAGAACTGAACTAGAACTGAACTAGAACTGAACTAGAACTGAACTAGAACTGAACTAGAACTGAACTAGAACTGAACTAGAACTGAACTAGAACTGAACTAGAACTGAACTAGAACTGAACTAGAACTGAACTGAATAGAACTGAACTAGAACTGAACTAGAACTGAACTAGAACTGAACTAGAACTGAACTAGAACTGAACTAGAACTGAACTAGAACTGAACTAGAACTGAAATAGAACTGAAATAGAACTGAAATAGAACTGAACTAGAACTAAACTAGAACCGAATCATAGAATTTCGATAGTCACCATACTTTCAAATGACTGCCTAAAAAACTGGTTTTCTATTTTATATGTGTTAGTAAGTACTTACGAGGATAATAACAACTAGTACTACTAAATGTACAACAAACTAAGTTTTTCTTTTTTTTTTTTTTTGTATTCATTCGTTCATGTTTTTTTGCGAAAGAAAAAAAAACAAACGGAACGTACAGGAAATTCGAAAGAATATCACAACATGAAAAACACTTGAAATATTAAGTAGAACGAACTTTTGTATGTATGTGTGTGTATGCACTTTAAACATGTGTTGGCAAAGTAACATTAACACATGTAGTAACTATAAAGTGTATGAACATTTTGTAATCTCATAAATTGTATAAAAATTTGTTATTATTTCATTTATAATCGTTTTACAAATAAGGCTCATAAGCTGTAGAGTCGGGTGAGAAAAATGACAGGTAAAGGTTTTTGAGTTACATGTTGTTCTTTCTTTTTATATCCTCTAAACATTTGAGGAATAACTAAGTAATACATTTTTTATTTTTAATATTTTTTTAGAATTATTACTGTAAAGTACTTTCAGAAATCATACAAGAGGTTTTAATAATACTGCTTTTGTGGGTCATAATAATCTTTAGAAGCTTTAACATTAATGCTAAAGGTGTTGTAAAGAAACCCAGCAAAAAATATGTTTTCTACCAAAGCTGCAGAGAACTTGTTGTATTGGTATATGATATGAAGTTATATATGAATTCTTTGCAAAGCAGTGTATATCATAGAAATCTTTGGAAATAGCAACATGTAGTATATTGTGAGCAGTTGCTCGAAATAGAAAATGAATAAATAAATAAACAAAATGTTTATTGAAATGATAAAAAATATTAATTTTTTTACGATTACATTAATACAATTTTAAATGTTCACCATTAAAATAAAACTTATACAAGGTCATATAAATCTATTTCAATTATTTAATCTCAAAATCTATTATTGCAACTACATAAAACGATTAATAATATATTATTTATTCGCTGATTAAATATTACTTGGGGCAGTTAAGAAATTTCACAAAAAACAACAAACCAACACATGTAATACTTTATTTAAATTGTTTCACTTTTATATGAACATGCCATTCTATGCTAAACATATGAAAATTTTAATACTCCTTCGTACTTTGTTTTTCTTTCATTTTGCAAATGAATATTAAAGTATTTCACTTAATACCCGCTCATACTGATATGTATCATATACGTATGTATGTGTCGCGGTTGAAATAATTTCTTTTACTCTTTATCGTGGCATAAAATATTCATACGACAACTCTATCAGACCTTGTATGGAATAAAGGGAGTGGAGTAACTGTATGGATTCACATTCATCATCACTTGTTGTACAAGTACAGCTAGAAGATGGTTAGATGTTACAATATGTTTTATGTGTGATATGATACTAAAAATGTTTATAAACCCTTCCTTGCATAAGAAACATACATATTGTACATATATGTATGTAGATGTATGCAGTCTCTTCATGATGATAAGAATTTTAAAGCATAAACATGGATTCAAAGGGTATAAAACCCTGAAAGTATACTCTATACGAAAAAATCGTACTTTATTTTTTTAGTGAGGGTTTTCAAAAGAATGAATCTAAAATAATATGGGAAGATTAAAAAAAAATTGGATTAGAACTTAACTAGAACTGAACTAAAACTGAACTAAAACTGAACTAAAACTGAATTTGAACTGAACTAGAACTGAACTAGAACTGAACTAGAACTGAACTAGAACTGAACTAGAACTGAACTTGAACTGAACTAGCACTGAACTAGAACTGAACTAGAACTGAACTATAACTGAACTAGAACTAAACTAGAACTGAACTAGAACTGAACTAGAACTGAACTAGAACTAGAACTAGAACTAGAACTGAACTAGAACTGAACTAGAACTGAACTAGAACTGAACTAGAACTGAACTAGAACTGAACTAGAACTGAACTAGAACTGAACTAGAACTGAACTAGAACTGAACTAGAACTGAACTAGAACTGAACTAGAACTGAACTAGAACTGAACTAGAACTGAACTAGAACTGAACTAGAACTGAACTAGAACTGAAACTAGAACTGAACTAGAACTGAACTAGAACTGAACTAGAACTGAACTAGAACTGAACTAGAACTGAACTAGAACTGAACTAGAACTGAACTAGAACTGAACTAGAACTGAACTAGAACTGAACTAGAACTGAACTAGAACTGAACTAGAACTGAACTAGAACTGAACTAGAACTGAACTAGAACTGAACTAGAACTGAACTAGAACTGAACTAGAACTGAACTAGAACTGAACTAGAACTGAACTAGAACTGAACTAGAACTGAACTAGAACTAGAACTGAACTAGAACTGAACTAGAACTGAATCTAGAACTGAACTAGAACTGAACTAGACAACATGAACTAGAACTGAACTAGAAACTGAACTAGAACTGAACTAGAACTGAACTAGAACTGAACTAGAACTGAACTAGAACTGAACTAGAACTGAACTCGAATGAACTAGAACTGAGATAGAACTGAACTAGAACTGAACTAGAACTGAACTAGAACTGAACAGAACTGACACTAGAACTGAACTAGAACTGAACTAGAACTGAACTAGAACTGAACTAGAACTGAACTAGAACTGAAAACTAGAACTGAACTAGAACTGAACTAGAACTGAACTAGAACTGAACTAATAACTGAACTAGAACGAACTAGAACTGAAACTAGAACTGAACTAGAACTGAACTAGAACTGACTAGAACTGAAACCTAGAACTGAACTAGAACTGAACTAGAACTGAACTAGAACTGAACTAGAACTGAACTAGAACTGAACTAGACTGAACTAGAACTGAACTAGAACTGAACTAGAACTGAACTAGACTGAACTAGAACTGAACTAGAACTGAACTAGAACTGAACTAGAACTGAACTAGAACTGAACTAGAACTGAACTAGAACTAGAACTGAACTAGAACTAGAACTGAACTAGAACTGAACTAGAACTGAACTAGAACTGAACTAGAACTGAACTAGAACTGAACTAGAACTGAACTAGAACTGAACTAGAACTGAACTAGAACTGAACTAGAACTGAACTAGAACTGAACTAGAACTGAACTAGAACTGAACTAGAACTGAACTAGAACTGAACTAGAAGAACTGAACTAGAACTGAACTATAACTGAACTATAACTGAACTAGAACTGAACTAGAACTGAACTAGAACTGAACTAGAACTGAACTAGAACTGAACTAGAACTGAACTAGAACTGAACTAGAACTGAACTAGAACTGAACTAGAACTGAACTAGAACTGAACTAGAACTGAACTAGAACTGAACTAGAACTGAACTAGAACTGAACTAGAACTGAACTAGAACTGAACTAGAACTGAACTAGAACTGAACTAGAACTGAACTACTAGAGCTGAACTAGAACTGAACTAGAACAGAACTAGAACTGAACTAGAACTGAACTATCTCCGTCCGAGAAAAAGAGAAAATTACTTTAAATTCCCTACCACATTTACAAGCGCTAATATCATAAAACGAAAATGCCGTTACTATAGCTATTGGTAAAAAAAAACCTGAGCAAAAATATACTCAAAAAAATATAATAAATGATATCAAAGGTTTAACCTCATGTAATACATCATAAAAGAAAATATATAAAAAATTAAAAAAAAAACATTTTCCAATAAAATGTTTTTTATATAACAAAACTATATAAACTACCAACTAAAAGAAAAAGCCATAAAACAAGTTTATGAGAGGTTTATGAGATGTTAATCCCTATTTTGTTTGCCTTCATCAAACTAAATGTTAAAAGAAATAAAACTGAGCAGAAAAAAAAACGTAGAAAAACTTTTCATTGCAAATTAAATTTTTTAACTGAAAAAGTCCATCTTCATCAACAGTCAAACAACTGTTGACTTGGCAAACGATTGCAAAAAAAAATTAAAAGTAAAATTCACGGGGGCGTATGAATGACGATTTCCGTATAAAAACACAAATGTTAAAAACAAACAGACAGACACACGGTTGGCGACAATTTTTGTATATTTATTCATTCGTTAGTTTCACTTTTATTCTCCCACCTACACTGATGTCCCTATTTTCAACATGTGTGTGGGTCCTTTTTCCCGTGCCTGCATCTATGTGTGTCTGTATGTGTTTGTAAATAGTTATCGGGGAAACGCGTTTAAACGGAAGTTGACTGCGGAAAAAAACGTATAAAAACAACCAACTAATACCAACACAAACAAACATTCAGTGGAAAATTCGTTCAACATGGTTTTAAAGTTGCCATTTGAAAAGTTGCTGCAGCTACAAAAGTAAACCGTTTTCAGCGGAAATGTTCATCGTCTGTTCACTGGTACGTGTGCTAAATGTGTAAATGTGTGTCTTCATGTGTATTTATTTGTTTTCAACTAAAACGTGAGCATTTTGTTTACACAATTTTACACTTTCATATTTACATTTGACATGTGTGTTTGTTTGTCAGTTTGTTAGTTACAAGGCAAAACTGTATTTGTCTCATTTGATTTGGTTGCAAGAAGTGTGAGTTTATGCAAACTGAATATTTTGTAAAACAGTTGTCCTTTTTTTTTGGAGATGAATACAAAATTTTGTTTAGATTTTTTTGGATTAAATAGAAAATTTGTTTAGTATTCCTTTATGTGTAATTGTATTTGAAATAATTTGGCTTTAAGGTCAAACTTAACGTCCATTTATTCCTATATAGACTTAAGAGTACTAGACTAGACCAGAGTAGACTAGACTGGACTATAGACTAGACTATAGACTAGACTGTAGACAAGACTATATACTAGACTATAGACTAGACTATAGACTAGACTATATACTAGACTATAGACTAGACTATAGACTAGACTATAGACTAGACTATAGACTAGACTAATAGACATACTATAGACTAGACTATAGACTAGACTATATACTAGACTATAGACTAGACTATAGACTAGACTATAGACTAGACTATAGACTAGACTATAGACTAGACTATAGACTAGAACTATAGACTAGACTATAGACTAGACTATAGACTAAGACTATAGACTAGACTATAGACTAGACTATACTAGACTATAGACTAACTATAGACTAGACTATAGACTAGACTATAGACTAGACTATAGACTAGACTATAGACTAGACTATAGACTAGACTATAGACTACTACTATAGACTAGACTATAGACTAGACTAGACTAGACTAGACTACTAGACTATAGACTAGACTAAGACTAGACTATAGACTAGACTATAGACTAGACTATAGACAGACCTATAGACTAGACTATAGACTAGACTATAGAGACTAGACTAATAACTAGACTATAGACTAGACTATAGACTAGACTAGAGACTAGCTATAGACTAGACTAGACTAGACTATAGACTAGACTATAGACTAGACTATAGACTAGACTATAGACTAGACTATAGACTAGACTATAGACTAGACTATAGACTAGACTATAGACTAGACTATAGACTAGACTATAGACTAGACTATAGACTAGACTATAGACTAGACTATAGACTAGACTATAGACTAGACTATAGACTAGACTATAGACTAGACTATAGACTAGACTATAGACTAGACTATAGACTAGACTATAGACTAGACTATAGACTAGACTATAGACTAGACTATAGACTAGACTATAGACTAGACTATAGACTAGACTATAGACTAGACTATAGACTAGACTATAGACTAGACTATAGACTAGACTATAGATAGACTAGACTAAAGTCTAGACTAGCTGTTGCATACCTTAAAACAAACATATGTATAATAACTCCAATGCCTAGTATAGCGTATACATATAAATTAAAATATTTAATTACTCAAATCTAAAACATATTGTTTTTCTGCAATACATATCTTTCCGATACAAAGCGAAATGCACGCAAAAATTGCATGCCTTATAACTGTGTATAAATTCACATACCCACTTTTTTAAAAATATTCAAGAATTTTATCAATTGCTTTTACAATAACAACAATTATAAAATAAAAAGAAAAAATGCCTTTAAGCAAGTGGCGCTATTTTACAATTTGTTGCATGTCACATGCTACGGTTTATTTTTCCATTTATATTTTATTATATGTATTTAAACGTTTTTTTCTTTCTTTTTGTTTTTTATATTTGTTGTAGGTATTTGTTGGAATAACAAATAATCTAGCAGAACAAGTATCTTATAAATGCGTACGTACTACAAGTAAAACAAAGTTAAGCGCATGTTTACAATAAATAAATATTGTAAATTCAAAAACAACAACAACAACAAACAATATTTAAAGCTTTAACTAAATAGCAGAACAACGATTACAGAACAACAACAACAAAAGCAAATACAATAAATGCATACATTTGTTAAATACCTGTAATATACATACATAATGTTGTAAATAAAATGTTTAAAAGACTGAAAAACAAGACTTATTATTTTTTTGCTTTTTAATGCAAAACTAATTTTTGTTGTTACTTTTATTTACTTAAAGTTTTCTTTGTATTTTAACAGTCTGAGATACATGTACACATAGATACACAATACATTTACCTAAACACTTGTCAATAAATAATAAAACAAAATACAAATAATGTCAAAGAAATAAACAAAAAAAAAACAACAGAAAATAAATAAAATACACAAAACAGAGAATGAAAATAAATACAAAAACGCACAGTTTGACAGCTGGATGACAAACAACAAATTTGACACTCACTCTCTCACCAGGCACGCGCCGAAAATGCAATAAACTTTGTGGATAGTACGACAATCTGTATGATGGTCAAAGTTGCCAGATAAATTCTTAAGGGAAAACGTGAGAAAGAAAGAATTTTATATTCGATTCTTGATTTTCAAATATTTTGTTTAAAAACATTTATTATTTTTTGCCCCCAAATTGAAAAATATTTCTGTCATATTTCGGCTCTCTAAGTCCATTTGTTTTGACCGTTCCATTATTCCTACTGCCCGTGTGGGAATCTCTCATCCATGTTTCAATTCAATCCTTGTTTTGTCAAACGGTTTTACATTCATTAACTTTCTGAATCTAGATTTTCTTTATTTCAAATACATTCATACTTGCATTGACAATTATCCTCTAGCTACATCATAAGAGTGGAATAATGAAACAGTGGATAGAACCACGAAGATCCTATGGGGTGACCCTGATGAGAGCAAGACGAAAAATCTCCTCAAAATGAGCAAGTCTGAAGTTAGTATGATGGTACGTATTCTGAGTGGACACACAGGACTACGAGCACTTCTATGCAAAATTGGACGTGCGGATTCAGACGAATGTAGAGCATGTGGAGAGGACAGTGAAACTCAGGAGCACTTTCTTTGCCACTGCCAGGCATTCGTCGAAGTTAGATCCAAGTATCTTGGAAGTAATGTTATTCCGGAAATAACATTCCTGACTGATTGGACGATTCTTAGGAATTACGTTCAGGAAACTGAGTTTCTGAAAACTGAAAAATAATTCTTTCATTTTTTTTTTGCATGATAAGGAGCGCACAACAGGCCCGATAGTGGCCTAGGTGTATTTCTTCGGATTTGATGTAGTATACATCCTCCTATCGACCTACCTACCTACATAAGAGTAGTACCTATAGAATTGAGAGCTTACCACCGGGTTATAGATCATTTTTGGATTTTGGATTAACTCGTTGGGGAATATAAGCTAATCCGGGTATCCCGCATTTTCTGCAAGAAAATCTTACAAAAAATCTCCACCATGGTACCTCCACTAGTCATAACGTAACCTCACTTTAAGACAATGCACACAATGTATGACTTACAACCGTAATATAGAGCAATTTATTACCAGTATCAGTGAGACGAAAAGCCGTCGAATTCTTAACGACAGTTATCGGCCTCACCCCATTTAAGAGCTGACGCACGAGTTGTTTTGCAACTCTTATCTGAATTGAATTATAAATGATTTTTCAAAGGTTATTATCCTTCCGCTAACATCTGTTGGTGCTATATTCAATCTAACCTATTTCCCAGATTCCGTGATAGCATTAGATTTTGCCTAAAAGCAAATGTTATGATCAAGATGATTACCGTATATACGGGTTTTTAATGTATTGTACCCCAGACCCGCTTATCTCACAATTAGAACCCCAGTGTGACAATATACTCCAGCAAGGGTTTGCTGGGATCAAAGTTCTCGGCAAAAGAGGGCACATGATTCGAATTCGAACGCATGTATGACTATATATTTTAATCATATGGATTCGAATCTGATAAATAATTTTACTTAATTCCTGACTGGGATCTATAAAGCCTCAAAAACAAAATATTCCTAGCACAATCTTCCTTTATTTTTTTTAATAGCTCGCCCAAATTTTACTTTATAGTAAGTCATGGACCTAAGTATCTTCCAGACCTGTAAATATTTACCAATTGTAATTAGTATTTACTTTACATTTTAAAAGAAATCTTCAAATCTGGCAGCTCTATTGTTTACAATGTGCTGGTATGAGTGAATGAGAGAGTGAAAAGAGAGAATTTGTATCTTTAGCAGAAAAAAGCAATTGGCTGAATCTGCAAATTGGCAAATTCTTATTGGAAAATCAAACAAACAATAAAAAATACAACAAAGACGTGAGAAAAAAAAACGTCTAAAAGAAAAAAATTTATGTAAAACAAATTTACAAAAACTTATTACTCGATGATTGAATTAAAGCCAAATTTTAATAACTTTTTAAGAAAAAAAGTTGTTTTTAAAAATAAATCCAATTAAATTATGAAAAACCCGTTAATATTTAAACACAGTTCAATCATTATTTTTGATACCTAGGAAAAATATGTAAAAATTTAACTATTGTTAAAATTTTAAGTTACGCGAGTTAATATCTTGATTCTGTGATATACTATATTCTTATTTATGATCTCACGGTATTAGTATCTAAATCAGCTGTTTGTGTTCGAGTTTTTGGTTTTGTTTTATTGCTTTGTTTGCTTTACTTTTTTTTGTTTTTGTTTATGTGTTTTATTTAGTTGTTCATATTTCCCTCCCCCTTTTATTGCTGTGAAAATGTTTGGGTTGTTTTTGTTTTCATTTTGTCTTCTTCTTATTTTAGAGATCAATGCACTCTTTTGATCATTTTATCATTTGTGCTCATTTAAACACTAACGTAGTCGTGTTAGGGGATTTGTTTTCAAACTAAAAAACAATTATTTGGAAAAATATTTGAAATAGTAATACGAGATTGAGGTGCAATACAACGATTTTTAAAGAAGGCCAATTTTAGAGAAGCTGTCACTTATTGAACGAACTCTACGGAATAAAAACAACACTTTTACTACAATTAAAAAAACGATACTTCTGAAAGTAATGTATTCTAGTCTATTCTAGAATACATTACATCTATTGTCTGTAGTCTAGTCTATAGTCTAGTCTATAGTCTAGTCTATAGTCTAGTCTATAGTCTAGTCTATAGTCTAGTCTATAGTCTAGTCTATAGTCTAGTCTATAGTCTAGTCTATAGTCTAGTCTATAGTCTAGTCTATAGTCTAGTCTATAGTCTAGTCTATAGTCTAGTCTATAGTCTAGTCTATAGTCTAGTCTATAGTCTAGTCTATAGTCTAGTCTATAGTCTAGTCTATAGTCTAGTCTATAGTCTAGTCTATAGTCTAGTCTATAGTCTAGTCTATAGTCTAGTCTATAGTCTAGTCTATAGTCTAGTCTATAGTCTAGTCTATAGTCTAGTCTATAGTCTAGTCTATAGTCTAGTCTATAGTCTAGTCTATAGTCTAGTCTATAGTCTAGTCTATAGTCTAGTCTATAGTCTAGTCTATAGTCTAGTCTATAGTCTAGTCTATAGTCTAGTCTATAGTCTAGTCTATAGTCTAGTCTATAGTCTAGTCATTAGTCTAGTCTATAGTCTAGTCTATAGTCTAGTCTATAGTCTAGTCTATTAGTCTAGTCTATAGTCTGTCATAGTCTAGTCTATAGTCTAGTCTATAGTCTAGTCTATAGCTCCAGTCTTAGTCAGTCTTAGTGTCTATAGTCAAGTCTATAGTCAAGTCTATAGTATAGTCTTGTCTTATTAGTAGTCTATAGTCTAGTCTATAGTCTAGTCTATAGTCTAGTCACAGTCTAGTCTATAGTCTAGTCTATAGTCTAGTCGATAGTCTAGTCTATAGTCTAGTCTATAGTCTAGTTCTATAGTCTAGTCTATAGTCTAGTCTATAGTCTAGTCTATAGTCTAGTCTAAGTCTAGTCTATAGTCTAGTAAGTCTAGTCTAAGTCTAGTCTATAGTCTAGTCTATAGTCTAGTCTATAGTCTAGTCTATAGTCTAGTCTATAGTCTAGTCTATAGTCTGTCTATAGTCTAGTCCTAGTCTATAGTCTAGTCTATAGTCTAGTCTATAGTCTAGTCTAGTCTATAGTCTAGTCTATAGTCTAGTCTAGTCTATAGTCTAGTCTATAGTCTAGTCTATAGTCTAGTCTATAGTCTAGTCTATAGTCTATAGTCTAGTCTATAGTCTAGTCTATAGTCTAGTCTATAGTCTAGTCTATAGTCTAGTCTATAGTCTAGTCTATAGTCTAGTCTATAGTCTAGTCTATAGTCTAGTCTATAGTCTAGTCTGTAGTCTAGTCTATAGTCTAGTCTATAGTCTAGTCTATAGTCTAGTCTATAGTCTAGTCTATAGTCTAGTCTATAGTCTAGTCTATAGTCTAGTCTATAGTCTAGTCTATAGTCTAGTCTATAGTCTAGCCTATAGTCTAGTCTATAGTCTAGCCTATAGTCTAGTCTATAGTCTAGTCTATAGTCTAGTCTATAGTCTAGTCTATAGTCTAGTCTATAGTCTAGCCTATAGTCTAGTCTATAGTCTAGCCTATAGTCTAGTCTATAGTCTAGTCTATAGTCTAGTCTATAGTCTAGTCTATAGTCTAGTCTATAGTCTGGTCTATAGTCTAGTCTATAGTCTAGTCTATAGTCTAGTCTATAGTCTAGTCTATATTCTAGTCTATAGTCTAGTCTATAGTCTAGTCTATAGTCTAGTCTATAGTCTAGTCTATAGTCTAGTCTATAGTCTAGTCTATAGTCTAGTCTATAGTTAGTCCTATAGTCTAGTCTATAGTCTAGTCTATAGTCTAGTCTATAGTCTAGTCTATAGTCTAGTCTATAGGCTAGTCTATAGTCTAGTCTATAGTCTAGTCTATAGTCTAGTCTATAGTCTAGTCTATAGTCTAGTCTATAGTCTAGTCTATAGTCTAGTCTATAGTCTAGTCTATAGTCTAGTCTATAGTCTAGTCTATAGTCTAGTCTATAGTCTAGTCTATAGTCTAGTCTATAGTCTAGTCTATAGTCTAGTCTATAGTCTAGTCTATAGTCTAGTCTATAGTCTAGTCTATAGTCTAGTCTATAGTCTAGTCTATAGTCTAGTCTATAGTCTAGTCTATAGTCTAGTCTAGAGTCTAGTCTATAGTCTAGTCTATAGTCGAGTCTATAGTCTAGTCCTATAGTCTAGGTCTTATAGTCTAGTCTATAGTCTAGTCTATAGTCTAGTCTATAGTCTAGTCTATAGTCTAGTCTATATCTAGTCTATAGTCTAGTCTATAGTCTCTATAGTCTAGTCCTATAGTCTAGTCTATAGTCTGTCTATAGTCTAGTCTATAGTCTAGTCTATAGTCTAGTCTATAGTCTAGTCTATAGTCTAGTCTATAGTCTAGTCTAATAGTCTAGTCTAGTCTAGTCTATAGTCTAGTCATCTAGTCAGAGTCTAGTCTAGTCTAGTCTAGTTAAAGTCCTTAGTCCTAGTCTAGTCTAGTCTAGTCTAGTCTATAGTCTAGTCTAGTCTAGTCATAGTCTAGTCTAGCTTATACTCTAGTCCATTTGCCAAATATCAAATCATTTGAAAAAATTCCAGCATAAATTTAACTTTTCAGATTCTTCGAATGATCTCACCAGTATACAACACTCATGTTTAAGTTGTGAAGAGTTAAGCGATCTTTTGCGAGACTTGTAGTATTAAGTATATGATGTAATAAATACATACATAGTTTCACACTATAGATTCCAGTAAAAATCACAAAAAAAAATAGTAACTGCTATTAACCATTAATAACTTTTACACCATCCACTCTTTTAGCAAAAGTTTTCAGACGGCAACATCATAAAAATTACATAAAGCACATTTTGCTAGTCATTCCCTTTGCTCATCAACAAACACAAACGCTATTCAACAGCCGAAATACTTAAATATTTTCGTTTTATTTAATTATAGATTTCATAAAAAGCTTTACATCTTCATTAGTTTTCTACTACTATGTATGAACTATGATTGATTGTTCGAAATGTTTAATCTAAAAATAAAATAAATAAACCTAAAATGGCAAAGATTTCGCCTTCAAGCTAAAAACCAGTATGTGAGTATCTGAAGTTTAAAGCGGAAAGAAGTATTTAATACTCACTTAAATTGAAACAGACACATACATACATGCGCGACTTTTTGTTTATAAGTGCTATGTAGTATACAATAAGTACATATAATTAACTAAAAATTTCACTTCAGTTAAAAAAAAATATGTAGGTGGAAAATACCGGTTATTGAACTAGAAAAATATAAACTTTTAAGTCATAAAACAAAATACAATAAATTATAAAAACAAAACAAACCCTAAAATTAGCTAAGAGCAGGAAGAAGATGTTATTGAAGACGATGAGAAGCAGTGGAGAAACAAAGTAAGTAACAAATAAAACCTCTCATTATCATGTATTCACAATTCATAGACAAATATAAGTTGGTTGTAGGAAACCCGGCAGATTTAAAGGTACATACTTTGATTACTGTTTATATTTGCCTTCTTAAACTAAGTAAATGTTAAACACAGCATTACTTTTCATCAAAGTTCAAATTCATTTAGCGATATGGTTACTGATGATCCTAAAGGAAATAGTTTTAAATCAATTACGTGTGATCGCCGATATGAGGCAAGTTAGCTTTAACCTTTGTAACTAGTTCAATGATCTATAAGGCAAATACAAATTCTATAATCCATTGAACATAAATCTTAGTTTAGGTTAGATTAAGTGGACTGGAGGATGTATACTACATCAGATCGGAAGAAATATATCTAAGACGCTATAACGCCAACTATGCGCTCCCCTACTTAGATATTGTTAATGGAAAGAACATTATATAGTGCTCTTTGGAAGTATTATCGTCCGATGTTTAGAAATCCAGTTTCCAAGATGTAGTTCCTTGGTATTTTCAATATTACTGAGGGATTATTTTGTCTATTTCTGGTCTCTGTAATCGGGCACATCCGACTACGAAATATTCCAGTAGTCAAGACCATAGACTGTTCTATAGTCAAGACTATAGATTGTTCTATAGTCAAGACTATAGACTGTTCTATAGTCAAGACGATAGACTTTTTCTATAGTCAAGACTATTGACTGTTCTATAGTCAAGACTATAGACTGTTCTATAGTCAAGACTATAGACTGTTCTATAGTCAAGACTATAGACTGTTCTATAGTCAAGACTATAGACTGTTCTATAGTCAAGACTATAGACTGTTCTATAGTCAAGACTATAGACTGTTCTATAGTCAAGACTATAGACTGTTCTATAGTCAAGACTATAGACTGTTCTCTAGTCAAGGACTATAGACTGTTCTATAGTCAAGAGTTTAGACTGTTCTATAGTCAAGACTATAAACTGTTCTATAGTCAATACTATAGACTGTTCTATAGTCAAGACTATAGACTGTTCTATAGTCAAGACTATAGACTGTTCTATAGTCAATACTATAGACTGTTCTATAGTCAATACTATAAACTGTTTTATAGTCAAGACTATAGACTGTTCTATAGTGAAGACTATAGACTGTTCTATAGTCAAGACTATAGACTGTTCTATAGTCAAGACTATAGACTGTTCTATAGTCAAGACTATAGACTGTTCTATAGTCAAGACTATACACTGTTCTATAGTCAAGACTATAGACTGTCCTATAGTCAAGACTATAGACTGTTCTATAGTCAAGACTATAGACTGTTCTATAGTCAAGACTATAGACTGTTCTATAGTCAAGACTATAGACTGTTCTATAGTCAAGACTATAGACTGTTCTCTAGTCAAGACTATAGACTGTTCTATAGTCAAGACTTAGACTGTTCTATAGTCATGACTATAGACTGTTCTATAGTCAAGACTTTAGACTGTTCTATAGTCATGACTATAAACTGTTCTATAGTCAATACTATAGACTGTTCTATAGTCAATACTATAGACTGTTCTATAGTCAATACTATAAACTGTTTTATAGTCAAGACTATAGACTGATCTATAGTCAAGACTATAGACTGTTCTATAGTCAAGACTATATGTTCTATCGTAGTCATTAAATTACCTTTGTTCCTTTTCTTATACTTAATTTACCCAGAACGTTTTGTCCAAGAAGTGCACCAGATTATTGTTGCCTAAGATAGAGTTAGTCAATCACAATGAAAATTCAGATTATAATGTGAAAACCTCTTTATTTATTAAATTTGCAGTATTGTTCAAAATCTAAGCAACTTTTTTTCACGCTTCATATGCTTATGTGGTTACTCTAGCTTTTTTAAACAACAGAGAAGCTTCTCTGCAAAAAAATCTCTCAGGTTCCCTTAGGCATTAAAAACTGGCGATTGATAAAGGAAATCCAAATCATAAATCGTATTTGCCGAACAAATCTTAGATTAACATTGATGCTATGTGGAACCATCAAACAACTGAAGTACCCTAGAGAAAGAGAACTGGTTCAACATTCAGTTAAACTGACAAATCCGTGGTCTAGGAGGGAAATCATGTTCACTGTTTACATCTTCTTAGAGAAGTCACAAACCTAAATTAAAGTTCCATTCTGAGGTGTAAGTTTTGGAACACTCGAATACCATTTGTAAGAGAACACTTAGAGATTTTTTTAGATAAACATAAATTCTAAAATTTGTGGAAAATTCGCAGTATTGACATATTAGATATATGCATGTACTATTTGACCTTTTTATTCAATCTTAGAATGAGTTCATTTTAATCAATCAACAAAAAGTTTCCTCATATTTCCACAAGTAAAATATACAAAAAAAATTAACAAATCTGAAAACTCATTCGTAACCAAACGAGTAACTTACATACCTTTACATGTGAACAGCTTTAAATGATGTTGCTTTTTTCATTTAAAAAAATGATGGAAAAATATAAGTAAAGATGTTGAAAGTTTCCGATTGGAGATTTATAGTAATCCTTATTTGTGGTATTACGAAATTGGTGATTGAGAACAAGTTTTAGTGTTAATCCACTTGACACATTTTTATAAGTATTTGAGTGGTTATTTTATATTAAAAAGAATTTATTGTTTTTCTTTTTTTTGTATAAATTTTATTGTTA